>NW_027459832.1:0-68723 GCF_025594145.1 Primulina tabacum | reverse complement strand
CGAAAGTCACAATCAACGATCTGAATTCAACGAAAAATGAATATGAACACGTTTGATATGAATATGAATATGAATACGATATGAATTGAATATGAATATGAATATGTTGATATGAAATGTTATGTTTAAGTTTATGCATCTTCATGAAAATGTTATTTTACCTACAAGTATTTTCACTGTTTTATGTTTTTGTATATGTATTATGTTGTTATCAAGATTATGGGGTGTTGATTCTTTAGACTTACTAGGTGTGCTCGATGCAGGTGAGTTGATGTCGAGGGTAGTGGAGGTCTTAATGGATAATCTGACTGGACTGAAGGTGCACTTAACCTGAGGACCAGCGCTTCTAGTTTTCCGCATTTACAATAGATTTATGTTAAAGATTTTTACGATTTTATTTATGCTTTGAGAGGTTTTTGAGAGGTTGCTAGTTTTAGCTTTATTGCTAATTTAGGATTTGAAAACGAGTGACGATTTTATGATTCAAAATTTCCTTTGATTTTCAAATGTTAGTTGGTTGTTTTATTTTTAAAATGGTGAAAAATATTTTATAAATATATATGGTTTCGGCCCATTTTAAAAAATATTTTATAAATATATATGCGTATTTCGGGCCGATTAGTAAAAGGATATAAAAAAAATATTTGTACATTTTAAGAAAGCAAGTAGTGGACTTTTCAATACAACATGAACAGAATCTTCTAAATTCAAAGTGCATTTGTTAAAAACTCAGTATGCTTACTAACTGATGATACCCAAGAAATATTCCCTCTGCAGATTTAGCATCAAAAGCTTTTAAATGATTTTTGACATTATCAAGAATATAACATCTGCAGCCGAATATTTTAAAATAAGAAGCCACGCTTTTGTGCCCATGCTAGATCTATATGGTGTTTTCAAATGATACTTATAAATCATTGATTGTTCTGAGTGTAACATACAGTGTTTATTGCTTCTGCCCAAAAACTCTGAGAAATACCAGAATCAGCAAGCATTGTTCTAGCAGCTTCTTTAAGGGTCCGATTTCTTCTCTCAGTTACACCATTTTGCTGAGGGGTTCTTGCTGCTGAGAGCTCATGTTTGTTCCCAGTATTTTCTAAAAATTGTTAAAGAGTTTTGATTGATGAATTCAGTCCCTCGATCAGACCTTATTCAATCAATCCCAACTGATTTTTCATTTAATAGTCTTTTGAAAAGATTAATCAGTTGTGCAGCAGTTTGGTCTTTGGATTTAGAAAAGATAACCCAAGTAAATCTTGAAAAATCATCCACGGCTACTAAGGTGTATTTCATTCCCTCTAAGCTCATGACTGGTATAGGACAAAAAGATCAATATGTAGCAGTTCCAAGCATCGGGAAGATGATAAACCCTTGTTTTTAAATGAAGATCTTTCTTGCTTACCAAATTGACACAAATTTTATCTTTTGAAAAATCTATTTTGGGCAAACTAGTTACAAGATCATGGTTACTCAGATAAGCAATAGATTTAAAGTTTAGGTAGTTCAACCTCTTATGCCATAACCAGTTTTTAGAAGATTTGAAAGCTATAAAACAAACTGGTGCATAAGGTTGATCAGTCCAACTGACTTTGTTGGTGTTCCCAAAACGATTGTCAGTTAGGATGATCTCATCGGTTAAGTCTCTAACTGAGCAAGTGTGTTTGTCGAACTGAAATGAGAATTTATTGTCGCATAACTGACTTATGTTAATCAAGTTATACTTCAAAATCTCAACTAGTAAAACATATTTATAGTAAAATTATCATGGATAAGCTTACCCTTACCCACAGTTTTATCATTGGAGTTGTCTGCAAAACTGATGTTTGTATCAGTGTATTTGATCAACTGGGATAGCAAATTTGCATCCTTGTCATATGACGCGAGCATCCACTGTCCAGATACCAGGTTGATTCTTTGTTTGTACCTGTCATCTGCAATCAAACATAATATATAATCTTGGTACCCACATCTATTTAGGTTCTAAACTAATTAGTCCTTTCGGAACCTAGACTTAGACAAGTCTAACTGACTTTCCAGTTGATGTGTTCCAAATAATTTTCTCGGCTTGTGTGTGCTTGATGTGTAGTGTGCAGATGAAGCAATATGAATTTAGCCTTGTTCAATTGGTTGTTCAGCCGATATCTTTTCTGAACTAGCTTACTATTATAGTAATTGGAGTAGTCATTTGAATAGTTCATGAGACGTCCTGCCCTTTTTATTGCTTTAAAAGTACTAGAATTTTTTTTTTTTTTATGCATGATGACAATAAATCTCATTTAGCATATAAACAAGTACGTCACATAATTAATTAGCAGCTAAAATCAATTAATTACTCAATTTTTCATAATTTCCTAGATTCGCATGCAGTTGGATTACGTCGTCTTAATTTTGGACCTTACAATTCCTCCCCCCTTAAATAAAATTTCGTCCTCGAAATTAGAACTTACCGAATAGATCCGGATAGCGACTCTTCAAGTCCCTCTCAGTTTCCCAAGTAGCTTCCTCTTCCGAGTGATTCAGCCACTTGACCTTGACCATTGGAATTACTTTGTTACGCAATCGTCTTTCTTGTCTAGCCAGAATCTGGACAGGTCTATCTTCATACGACAAATTGGAGTTAGTTGAAGAGGTTCATAATTAAGCACATGCGACGGATTAGACATGTACTTCCGCAGCATCGAATATGGAAACACATTGTGAACTCCAGAAAGTGCGGGTGGCAATGCCACTCTATAAGCTAGTGTCCCAATCCTCTCAAAAATCTCGAATGGGCCAATAAATCTAGGACCAAGCTTGCCCTTCTTGCCAAAACGCATAACACCCTTCATGGGTGCTATCTTCACAAACACGTGGTCGCCTACTGCAACTCCAAGTCCTTTCGTCCTTTGTCCGCATAACTCTTTTGTCGGCTTTGTGCAGTCTTCATTCTATCACGAATCTTGACTACAGCTCAGCTGTTCTTCAATCAAATCTGGACCAATGTCTCTTCTTTCCCCAACCTCGTCCCAATGAATAGGAGATCTACATTTTCCTTCCATAGAGTGCCTCAAAAGGAGCCATTCCTATTGATGATTGATAGCTGTTATTGTAAGTGAACTCCACTAGAGGTAATTTTTGTTCCCAACTGCCTTGGAATCAATGACGCATGCTCGCAGTAGATCTTCCAAAAATCTGAATAACCCTTTCTGACTGACCATCGTTTGAGGGTGGAACGCTGTACTGAACAATACTTGGTCCCCATCGCTGCATGCAGACTTTTTCCAAAAAGACGACGTGAACCTCGGATCCCCGGTCAGAAACGATGGATACAGGAATCCCATGCAGCCGAAATATCTCCCGAATATACAAGTCGGCATACTGAATCATGGTGAATGTCGTCTTAATAGGTAGAAAATGCGCTGATTTCGTAAGACGATCCACTATCACCCAAATGGCATTATATCCTTTAACTGTCTTTGGCAATCCCACAAACAAAGTCCATGGTGATATTTTCCCATTTCCACTCGGGAATAGGGAGTGGCTTCAATTTTCCCGCTGGTGTCTGATGCTCTGCTTTGGACTTGCTGACAAGTCAAACACTCGTATACATATCTCAAGATGTCTCTCTCATGCCTGGCCACCAATATAACAACTGCAAATCTCTATACATCTTTGTACTGCCCGGATATGAAGGGAATATGGGTGTCGTGGGCTTCCTTCATAATAAGATCTCTCAAAGAATCGTCACTAGGAACCCATAGACGGTCCTCGATAACGGACTAAGCCATCCACTACTGAATATAAATTCCGGCCCTTGGCTTTCATCTCTTGCTCCTCCACTTTTGCAACTGCTCATCAGTAGGCTGTCCATCCCGAATTCTGTCTCTCAAAGTCGACTGCACTGATAATGTGGCAAGATTAGGGGCCTCGCCCCTAGCATACACGGCAAGCTCAAACCGCTGTATCTCGGACTGCAACGGTCTTTGGAGTGATAATGAGTGATAACCGCTGCCTTTCTACTCAAGCGTCTGCCACTACATTAGCTTTCCCCGGATGGGTAGCTAATGTCACAATCATAGTCCTTTACCAATTCAAGCCATCTGCGCTGTCTCATATTCAACTTCCTTTTGGGTGAAGAAGTATTTCAAGCTTTTATGATCAGTGAATATTTTGCACTTCTCCCCATAAAGGTAGTGTCTCCAAATCTTTAATGCAAAGACTACTGCTGCAAGCTCAAGATCATGAGTAGGGTAGTTCTTTTCATGAATTTTCAACTGTCTTGATGCATAGGTGATAACTCGGTCGTTTTGCATCAGAACTGCACCTAAACCTAGCTTAGAAGCGTCGGTATAAAGAACATACTCCCCTTGCCCTGATGGCATGGATAACACTGGTGCTGATATCAAGCTTGCTTCAACTTGTCAAAACTGTCTTGACACTCGGATCCCCAAATAAACTTAGCATTTTTCTTCGTCAAAGATGTCAAAGGCACTGCAATAGATGAGAACCCCTTGATGAATTTGCGATAATAGCCAGCTAGTCCCAAGAAACTGCGAATCTCGGTGACACTCTTCGGTACTGGCCACTCTTTTACTGCCTCAACTTTACTCGGATCAACTTCCACGCCATCCCTAGAAATGATGTGGCCTAAGAACGCCACTCTATCAAGCCAAAACTCGCACTTGCTGAATTTTGCATAAAGCTTTCTGTCTTGTAAAACTTGCAGTGCTGTCCTCAAATGGCGACTATGCTCCTCTCTGCTCTTGGAATAGATCAATATGTCATCAATGAAGACAATAATAAACTGATCCAGATACGGCTGAAATACGCGATTCATGAGATCCATGAAGATCGCTGGCGCATTGGTCAACCCGAATGGCATGACCATAAACTCATAGTGCCCATATCTTGTGCGAAATGCTGTCTTGTGCACGTCAGACTCCTGACTTTCAACTGATGGTATCCAGATCGCAGATCAATTTTAGAAAATATCGAAGCTCCTTGCAACTGGTCAAATAAATCCTCAATTCTTGGCAGTGGATACTTATTTTTTATAGTGACCCTATTGAGCTCTCGATAATCGATGCAAAGACGCATACTACCATCTTTCTTTTTCACAAACAAAACCGGTTGCGCCCATGGAGAGTAACTAGGGCGAATAAAACCTTTGTCTAGCAATTCTTGAATTTGATCTTTCAATTCTTTCATTTCAGCGGGTGCTAGACGATAAGGTGCTTTAGATATAGGAACAGTGCCCGGCATAAGGTCAATAGAGAACTCCACCTCTCGATCGGGCGGAATGCCAGAAACGTCTTCGGGAAAGACGCTAGGAAAATCCCTCACAATATCAACATCTTCTAGCTTCTGGCTGATGGATTCATGTGTAGTAGTGACACATGCTAAATACGCCTGACATCCATGCTTAATAAGCTTCCTCGCACATAGACAAGAGATAATGTGCGGCATTTGCTTGTTTCTTGCCGCCTCGAAAACAAACATTTATCACTGGGTGGCCTGATAGATACTGATCGCTGACGGAAATCAATCGAAGCTCCATTCGCAGATAGCCAATCCATCCCAAGTATAATATCGAATTCGGGCATAGGAAGCACAATAAGATCTGCCCGAACAACATCTTTGAATAAACGAAGCTCCAGATTCTTAACAATCTTAGACGTGAGCATCTGATCACCGGATGGAATCGAAACTTTGAAAACCCAAACCCATATCTTGAGGAGTAACATTCAGTCTTTTGATGAAGGTTTCTGATATGAAAGAGTGTGTAGCTCCTGAATCTAGCAAAGCATAGGTAGCTACGCCTAGAATGATGATCCTCCCTGCGGTGAAAATGTCTTTTAATTCTTTTCGTGTTGACACTTAAGGATTTACTATCATTAATTCCCAAAGTTGAATGAAGATTTCGTGTTGAACTTAAACATTTCTTAGAGAAGTTTTGCTTTAGTCCCTCAATCTTTTAAGTCTGCATTATTGACCCATAATTTTCGAATTATTGCACTTAAGTCCCTTAAATTTTCGAAAATTGCATATTGGTCCCCCAATAATTTCGAAACCCCCTTTTATGGTTTTCTTTAATTTTGGCCCTTAGACTTTTTATTCTGAATCATAACATCCTTCACATAAAATAAGGCACAAAAATTCGAATCATTTTTTCTATGGTTTCTAAATCATCGCTTAAGGCCAACTAAGTAGAACATGCAACCTAATTTATACTAGGTTGAAACTTAATCACAATTCAATTCTAATAACCAATTTAACATTTCATGCCAAAAATAAGGAATATAAAAATGTTAAATGACTAGGTTACCCGTGATGAGTGTAGTGTCTGCCTCTTCCTCGGCTTCCTCGGCATTCATCACATAAGCTCGGGCCGTAGTAGCTGCTTTCCTCTTTGGGCAATCAATAGCTTTGTGACCGGTCTCCTTGCAGTAGAAACATTTATATGATCCCAACTCGCATTTGCCAAGATGTAGACGGTTGCACTCCTTGCATGGTTGCCTCTCAGCAGGCTTTGGTGCTCCCGGATTCTGTGGCTTTGGTGGCGCTGGCTTCTTGACTTGACCTTGGGGCTTTTGAGGCCCTTGAGGTCTAGGAGGACCCGTATTTGGCTTCTTGTTTGGTTGATTGTTATTCTGATAGTGCTGCCTCTTGCGCTGAATCTCAAAGTCAATGTCCTTTAAGGACTGCTCAGCCTGATATGCATAAGTAACTGCCATAGCATAATTCTCCGGACGCATCATCATGACTTTATCCCGAATGGTAGGTCTTAGGCCATCCTTGAAATGCCTAAGTTTTTCTTCCGCGTCTCCAGCAATAAGGGGTACAAAGTGGCAACCCCTATCAAACTTCTTCACAAAATCGGCAACAGGTACGTCTCCTTGGCGGAGAGTCATAAATTCCCTCTTTATTCGGCTTCTGACGTCAGCAGTAAAGTATTTCTCATAGAATTTCGTCTTGAACTGTGCCCAAGTGAGTGTAGCAAGGTCAACACCATGCTCGGCTCCTTCCCACCATAAGAAGCGTCATCCCTAAGCAGATAAGTAGTGCACCTCACACGGTCGGCATCTCCCATGTTCAGATAGCGAAAATGTACCTCGAGTGATCGATCCAACTCTCTGCAGCAAATGGATCGGTGGTGCCAGAAAATTCCTTCGGCCCTAGCCTCCGGAACTGCTCATAAATATCATGCTGTGGCCTAGGTGGCTGCTGTGGCTGCTGCTGCTGCATCTGCTGTAACTGCAGCTGTAGCTGTTGCTGCTGTATCTGCTGCTGCTGTAACTGTTGCTCGAAGAGACGAGCCATACCCTCTAATGCACGAGTAGCAGGATCCCCTGGAGGAGGTGGTGGTGGTGGTGCATTTCTTTGACTATTCCCTCTGCGATTAACACTGTTCTCTGCCTGATTCTCGATAACGGGTACGCGTCTAGGAGGCATTTTATCTGAATTTTTTCCAAATTCTAACGTAACCAACATGCATTTAAATCTAAGTTCTCTAATCATGTAACACATCCTGACTTAATTAGCATTTTAAGCATGCAAGGCAATACTACTCAAAAAGCTATTAAACATGTATCATAACATAATATCCATAACGTCATGCAGGTTAAATCATATAAAATCACATAAAGCAAGTAAATCTTACAACTTGAGGCTTGACGACTGATATTCCCGGCGCTGATGGTGGCACAACCCTTTGCAGGACCTTTGCTCTGATACCAACTGAGACGTCCTGCCCTTTTATTGCTTTAAAAGTACTAGAATTTTTTTTTTTTTATGCATGATGACAAATAAATCTCATTTAGCATATAAACAAGTACGTCACATAATTAATTAGCAGCTAAAATCAATTAATTACTCAATTTTTCATAATTTCCTAGATTCGCATGCAGTTGGATTACGTCGTCTTAATTTTGGACCTTACAGTTCAAGTATTTATTGCTGAACGTTTTTGTTTACTGACTTTGTGGGTCAGTTGAAATTTTGGGGCTCTAACCAATACCATACCTTCTAGCCTTGTTCTTATTTTCAATAGGCTGTACAACTGCTTCACTTGGCTCAGGTTGTTCTTGTACCATAACTGATTTTACAAAGTGAATAATTTTCCCTTTGTCCATGTTCAATTTTGGCTGAGTATCACTGGTGAAAGTTTCATCTTGGTTGCTAAACCCTAAACCAGTTTTATCAGTAACTGATTTTTGCTTATCTTTTATTTCAGCTAGTGCAACAGATGATTTATTCCATGCCTTAATAAGCTCATTTTGCTTTGAACTTTCAAGCATTAACTGCTGAATCATAGATTGGTTCTTGCTTGTTTCATCATTCAGCTCCGCAATCTCCCGTTTAAGATTCAACAGATCAACTGATTCATCAATTTCAGTTTTATCGTCTTTGGGATCAGTTTGCTTTGCTTTGGTCTTCTCAAAAGATAGGGCAAGCTTGTGATACTCATTGACCATGTCATAAAGTGTAGAAATAAGTTCATCTCATGTGAAGTCAGTTGAACTAAAGTCGAATACCGGTTGACTGGTTGACTCTAGTTCTGTGTCATCAGCCATCAGACACTTGACCTCCTCAACATCATCACTGGAGCAGCTCAAGCTCTCAGTTTCTGAATTATCATTGTCAGATTCTGCCCATTTGGACTTAGTTTCTCTGCTAGAAGCACCTCATGTTTCTTTTTTGTATGATTTCCTATCATCCTTAGTTCTTTTCTTGTGCTCGTAATATTTCTTTCCCTTTTCAGTTGAGCCTCGAATGTCCTTCTTTGACTTAGGACAGTCAGCAATAAAGTGACTAGTTTTGCCACAGTTGTAGCTAGCATTAGGTTCTTCCTTGGAGTTATTTCTTTGATATTTTCTTTGAAATTTTCCTTGATTTCTTCTCATAAATCTTCCAAACTTTTTGACAAATAATGACATAGTATCATTACTTAACTGATCAGTAGATTTTTAAACTGAACTAGCTGGTTCCAGTTTGACAGCATTTAGGGCAGTTGTAGCAGCTGGTGTCGAAGGTTCCCCTTCTCTTGTTTGCAACTTAAACTCGTAGGCTTTTAAATCAGCAAATAAATTATGAAGTTCAACCTTGTTCAGGTCCTTTGATTCTCTCATTGCCATGGTCTTAACATCCCATTCCTTGGCAAGACCTCTGACTACTTTCAGTGATACCTCTTTATTTGAATACATCTTTCCGAGTGCATTCAATTCGTTTAATATGATACTGATTCTTTCATTATATTCGTGCATTGATTCTCTGACAGGATCGATTAGGGGGGTAATCGTTGAGCTACAATACCTCGGTTCTTGAAATATTGAACACCGATGAATTAAATCGAGTTTGGTGTTCAAACCAAGCGGAAGACACTCGAAATAATCCTTTGTAGAAACCGATTTAAATATTTTGTAAAGAATTTAAAATATATGCAAGTTGAACGAGTAAAAATATTTTGGTTGAAGCATTTTATCAAACACTTGGTGTGCAATATTTTATTTGAAGGACACATAAAATGCTTCAACAATGCATCTTTAAAACTATGGAAAGTGATAGGTCAATGCAATAAAAAAATAGACACGAATTTGTTTATGGATGTTCGGAGACTTCAAATGCTTCTACGTCACCCCTTTTTCCCCTTGAGAAGGATTCACTAGAAAAATTTGATTATACAAATCTTTGTACAAACCCACTCAGCTAGGACTTACCCACTGTCTAAACTGAACTCCTAGAACTCAAGATTGTAGGCAGCACCTCACAATCAGCATATTATTTAATGTCTCATATGTAAAGACTACATACACATTGTTTTACGTCTTTGTGTGAAGACTCACACAACTAAACTTTGAAGTTCAACTCTCTTGTATATGTGTGAGGAATTTATCCTTTACAATGTACATCTCAAATGTATCCTCATACAAGGGCTTGTGCTCTCAACTTGCTGATTTCTTCATGCTAACTGCTCATGCTTTGAATCCTCTTCAAAAGTTGTTGTTTGATCTTCAAGATGTTGTATTTATAAGCCCCAACAATGATATATACGTTACACAAGAGAATATGACCGTTTCGAAAGTTTCTGTATTGTTTTTGAGATTGCAACTGTCAAATTCGCCTTGCTGGACATTTTCCCGACTGGTCAACTCTTGTCAACTAAACTGGTCGTTCAGTTCAACTAGTCAGCAGCTGGTTCAGTTCAGTTCAGTTGGTCAGCTGCTGGTTCGGTTCAATTCAACTGGTATGGTTCAGTTTCAGTTGGTCAGCAGCAGCTGGTTCGGTTCAGTTCAGTTCAGCTGGTGTGCAGAAATCATCCTAGCTGATTTCAGTTTGTACAGAACTAGTAGCTTCATCGTCATTTATCAGCATCTTAAACTTTGATTCAGACTTTGACTTATGAAGATGCTTTGTAGAAAATCGTCATATCTTTCTAACGCATACTGAATCGCTTCATTTTGATAATTGAGCTGAGAGATATGACCAAAATACCGCCACTGCTCATACCCAACTTATTACTGTTTTCGTGTAATCAATTTAGTAATTCAGCGATCAGTTAGACCATGATAACATCCGATTTTGCCCAACTGACATGAAATATGACTTGTTACAAATTAAGTTTTTTGATCTGTCAAGTTTGCGGATTGTCATTTGAATCCTTCAGCTGAGAGATATCTTCAACACACCGAATCTCGCCAGAAATTCAGTTTGTGCAGAATTCAGTTTTAGCTTGCTTCTTGTGTTTACAACTTCACACTTGAGTAAATATGTTAGAAAAACAATAACAAGTTTTGTTAACATCAAAATCAAGATTGCGAACATGAAATGTTCCAACATTCTCCGATCTTCATCTTGATATTGTCGAATTATTGAACAACAACGAATAGTTTATTCTCCTTTGTTTGCTCATTGCCTTCGCAGAGATGAATCAGTTCCTCTCAGATTTCCTTAGCAGTTTTGCACATTTTTATTTTATTGAAAATAACTTTATCTAACGTTTTGTACAAAATGTCTTTAGCCACGTTGTCCAAGTTGGATTTTCTCTTGTCTTCAGTTGTCCATTCATGTCGGGGTTTTTCAATGTGGTGTGGTGCCCCATCAGTTATGGCAACAGCAGTGTTTTCCTTTAATATTTTCATGGGTTTGTCTGTAATAACGTATCATATGTCATCGTCTTGTTCATCTAGATGAGCCTGCATTCTGATTTTCCAATCATCAAAATCCTCTCTGGAGAACATTGGAATTTTGTTGAATGAAGACATAATTCTCAGTTTGTATATTGGAATATTCAGGAACAAGATTCAGCTGTTCTGGTACTACTTGATAGGATCGGGTAAAGGTGAAAGAGTGTTTAGTAGGGGGGTTGAATAAACACTGATGGTTTTCACAACCTTTTCGCTTTTTATGAGTCATTTTAATGATAAACTGATACTCGAGAATCTTGTAAGTCGATATCAATCAGTTAACAATAAAAGTGTGGAATAAACTGACTGGTAGATAGAATAAAACTGAAATAAGAAGACACAAGATTTTATGGATGTTCGGAGATTTCAAACACTTCTACGTCACTCCTTCTATCACAAAGATAGGATATTCACTAAAAGACTTTCGTCGATACAAAGATTTGTACAGACCCAGATCAGTTTTGGACTTAACAATGCCAAACTGAAACTCTTAGTTACGAACCAGTTTACAGTACTCAATTGAACTGAAATAATTTAGCACAACTGATCTGTTCAATATCAAGTATTAAAATAATAACAATTTGTGTTTGTAAGCTCGAAGTATAGCCTTGAATGCTATGAATGTGTACAATAAGCGTGAGCTTTGAAATTTGAAAAGATTTCAGCAGAGTAACAACTCAGTTGATAGAATAGTATATCGATCGGGTTAATTCGTAGTGATTCTCAGCTACTCTTCTCTGCTATTTATAGGCTTTGCCTCCAACGATAATATTGAATACGATTTGAAACTTTCTATACGTTGTTTGCCATGTCAACATTTTTCTGACAGTCGTACACTGCAGCTTTTGCAATCCCACTACTTGTTGCAGTCAAATTTTGTATAGTTGTCGGTTGAACATCATTTTCCTTAACTGATGACGTGTACAGCTGAAAGATCAACTGATAGGATGTAGCTGATAAACTCACAACTGATTGTAGTAACTGATCAGTCAGTTGTCTGCGTAGCTCAGTTTGCTAGTCCAGTTTCCTTAGAAAATATGCGTACTAATCTTTAGTTATAGGAAACCAATAGTTTGCGTATTTTAGATCATTTCCTATCAGTCTTCTTGATCAATTAGTTCAATCTATTAAGTGCTCAATTTGTCAAACTTCTGAAATTGAATTTCCAACAAAATCTCTGGCCAGAATATGAGATGTACGTTAGAGAAGGGATTCTCCAATTGTACATGCGATGCCACTATTTATTCTCAAATATGTGTCACATATTTATCGAATTCTTATTCAACCCTCGATGAACCAATGGTTGTAGATTCGATCGGGATATATGAGATGAAGGGACCTTACTGTACGTTAATCATAACCGACTAGTCTTGCAGGCACTATCAGCGATACCTAGGGAATCATGGAGCGATTCTACTAGACGCTCTGCTCTTATCATGATTCAATGGGTATAATCAAAAATATGATTTTGACATTATCATGATCAATTGTTGATACATAGAATGGAGCGAATTAAGGTAAACCCGAATCAAGGAAAATGTCCTGAATCATAAAGAGTCGTGAACTCATGGCTAGCTGTATCCCCAAACCATTGATGGTCACACAAGCACTGGATTATTTGTTCACATTGAGAGAATGGATTCAATGAATTGAATTTATAAAAAATTATAATACAGTAAATTCGAGTTTAATTTATGATAATTATATTTTGAGAAAATAAATTCAAGGAGTTGAATTTATGAGATAGTAAATTCAATGAGCTGAATTTATGTTATTTAAAATTTAGAGATAATGAATTCAAATAGTTGAATTTATAAAATTTGAGAATTAATTTTTTAAACTCAAAAGTTGAGTTTATTAAATATTAAATTAAACATAGTGGGAGGTGTGTTTAATGGACTTGTAGGGGTACAAATCAGACATATTAAATAATTAAATTTCTTAATGGACTTTGAATTAATTAATTAAACTTGTTGAACTAGTCCAATTAATTAATCAAGCTCATTAAAGTTAATTATAGAAAAAAAGTCATGAAGGCATGGTTTAAGTAGGAGACTTGAAACCCTAGCCTCCATAACACTTGCCACTCTCGAAAATCATCTCTTACATGCTCTCAATTTTTGGCCACCTTGCAAACTTTTAGGTTTGTGAGCCGCCTCTCAGTTTTTAATCTCCAACGTAAAATATCTTCTACACTTTCTAGTGAAGTTGGAAGAGGAACAAGTAATCAAGTCGTGGACCTGATTAGAAGATTGAAGGAAGAAGATTTGAAGAAAGTTCGTAGGGATATATAACAAGAACTACGTCCGCTTATATCGGAGTAGTTGGAGCCAAGTGAAAATTGTTTACTATAGGTATATACTAAACAACATATGAATGTTTAGTTTGTTTATTCAATCCAAACCATACGAGAGTCCAAATATTTTGATTGCAAAAATAGAATAAGATTTTAAAATTTTCGATGTGTTTAGGCACGAGAAAAACAAGAATCACAACAAAACATCATCATTTTCATCACTTATAAAAATCACGCATAAACGTAGTTTTTCATTAAGACCAAGCATGCAACGTATTTTCATAATTACATAAAAATCATATACATGTTAATATAAACATTTAAAACATGACAAATCTTGCTGAGTGCGCTGCCAGGACTAAAAACTCGAACCGGGTACAAAATGATCATTTTGCACTTAGAAACCCTAAATGACCATTTTACCCCTGGACCTCCAATTTCGACCCAATATTATCAAACTCCTTAAAACAACTCGAAACATATTTATAATCATTTTTTAGACATAAACTCGAGCCCAATTCAAAACTTATGTGATTCGTTTTAAAACTTGGACCGGGGTCCCGGTTTTAACCTGACTCGACCCGAAAACTTAACCAAACTTTTCCCAAATTTTTAACAAAGCTTAATCACATCTTATGGCCATTAAACCATCTATACCAGTCCACTAAAACCCTCTAACAGCCCCTGCAAGCTGCTGGATTTTCAGCTCTCGCTAATCCTCAAACCATGTCGCGCCAAACTCATTTTTTATCAATCCTAGACCTAACCCTCGAGGACCAGCCTTGGACCAGCCCTTCCTAGCCCACCTTAGGACCCTTCTGGACCTACCTAAGCACAACCCTCTTGCTCGTGTACACGCACCCCTCGAACCACCAAGAAAACGCATGCCCGAGCCACCTTCGAGCCAACATCGGCTCCTAGCCTAGAGACCTCCCTTCTACCCGAGACCACCAAAGTATGGACCTCCCCTAGGCCTCAGTTGGATGTTTTTTTACTGCATCTTTGCCTAGTTCAGCCCTCCCTCGGTATTGCCTACCCTAATCCTTCACCAAAACAACCCGAAACGCTAGCCGCCTAAGAGCAACCCTTCGCCCCCCCCCCCCCCCCCCCCAAACCGTGCACATTTTGGACTCCAGCACTTAGACACCATCTTACTTGACGTGTACAGCCCCTTAGCAACATAAAATTGGCAGCCCCTTCCACAAACACGAGAAAACGTGAGGTATGATATAAAAGGCATGCATTAATCCATGTAAAACCACAAAAAAAACGATAGTGCTAGATCAAAGAGTTTCTCATGAAAAAATATATATATCAGCATACATAGCGTGAATGATGAGCAAAAGGATGACACAAGGCGTGCCTTAACGTTTTTACGCTTGAAAACTCGAAGATACTCTCGTAGGACTAGTGACCGATAAGCTGGGAAGAAGCTTGCTTTGAAAATTATGGAGGAACCGAGGTGGCTGCTGAAGAAAACTTTGAAATAGCTGCTAAAGGATGGGAGGGGCAGTGTGGGTTTGGTTGTAGGTTTAGGTAAATTAACTAGGTTAATCTTGAAATAAACCCTAGCCATGCAATAATCATGCATTAAATGCATAAATTTAATTTCCTATAACTTACATTTCTCCCCCTCTTAAATTGAATTTCGTTCTAGAAATTTAAAACATGCCGAATAACTCCGGGTAGCGACTCCCTATCTCGGTCTCCATCTCCCTAGTAGCCTCCTCCTCGTAATGTTTCAGCCATTTGACTTTGATCATGTGGATAACCTTGTTCCGGAGCCTCCTCTCCTACCTGTCCAATATCTGAGTGGGTCTCTCCTCGAAAGACAGGTTCGGTGTCAGGCGAAGTGGCTCATATTTCAGCACATGCGAAAGATTCGACATTACTTCAGCAGCATGGAGACATGAAATAATGAACTCCCGTCAGGTTCGGTAGTAATGCAACTCTGTATGCGAGGGTCCAAACTCTATCTAGGATCTAAAACGGCCCTATGTACCTAGGACTGAGCTTGTCATTCTTCCCAAATCTCATCATACCCTTCATCGGTGCAACCTTCACGAACACATGATCCCCTACGGTGAACTCAAGATCTCTGTGTCGCTGATATGCGCAACTCTTCTGCCGGCTCTTAGCGGTCTTCATCCTATCTCGGATCTTGACCACCAACTTTGTAGTCTGACTGAAAATATCTGGCCCTATTTCTGCCCTCTCTCCTACCTCGTCCCAATACACTGAAGACATGCACTTCGTCCCGTATAATTTCTCACATGGAGCCATACTGATCGATGCCTGATAACTATTATTGTACGTGAACTCCACAAGAGGAAACTTTGGCTCCCAACAGCCCTGGAAGTCAATCACACGCTCTGAGCAGATCCTCCAATATCTGGATCACCCTCTCTGAATGTCCGTCGGTCTGAGGATGGAAGGCAGTACTGAATATTAGCTTAGTACGCAATGCCTGATGTAGATTGTTCCAGAATGCAGATGTGAATCTTGGATCCCTGTTTGACACGATGGACACTGGAATCCCATGCAGCCTAACTCTCTCTATGATGTATAGCTCTGCGTACTGAGTCAGGGTGAAAGTTTTCCTAATTGGTAAAAACTGTGCTGATTTAGTGAGCCGATCGAATATCACCCAAATGGCATTATACCCACCAGTCGTCCTTGGAAGCCCTGTCACGAAACCCATTGTAATGTTCTCTCATTTCCACTCTGGAATAAGGAGTTGTCTCAGCTTCCTACAGGTCTCTGATGCTCGGCCTTGACCTGCTGACATGTCAAACACTCGGAGACGAAACGCAGAATATCCCGCTTCGTGCCTGGCCACAAGTACAGAGTTGTAGATCCTTATACATCTTCGTACTCCCTGGATGGATGAAGTATGAGGTTCTGTGGGCCTCACTCAAGATATCTGTCTTCAGGGAATCATTGCTAGGAACCCACAGTCGATCTGAGAATCTGACTATGTAGTCCAAAACTGCTTACAACCTCCGGCCTTTCGGGTAGAAAGACTAGGGGCACTTCCCCTGGCATAAACTGGGAGCTGAAACCGCTGAATCTCTACCTGTAACTGTCTCTGTACTGACAACTGAGTGATCACTGCACTCTTCTTGCTCAGGGCATCTGCAAACACATTTGCTTTACCCGGATGGTAGCTAATGTCACAGTCGTAATCCTTCACTAGCTCTAGCCACCTCCGCTGTCTCATGTTCAGTTCTTTCTGCGTGAAGAAGTACTTCAGACTTTTGTGATCTGTGAAAATCCTACACTTCTCCCCATAAAGGTAATGCCTCTATATATTCAGGGCAAACACTACTCCTGCTAGCACGAGGTCATGAGTCGGATAATTCATCTCATGGACCTTCAGTTGTCTGGACGCGTAAGCTATAACTCTGTCATTTTGTATTAGAACTGCACCCAAACCGAGCTTCGAAATATCTGTGTAAAGCACAAACTCTCCTTGTCCCGATGGCATAGCTAGCACTGACGCTGAAATCAAAGTCTGCTTCAGTCTGTCAAAACTCTCTTGGTAGTCAGGCCCCCAAACAAACTTCGCATTCTTCATTGTCACGGCGGTCAATGGCACTGCAATTGAAAAGAATCCCTGAATAAACTTTTGTAATATCCAGCCAATCCCAAGAAGCTACGGATCTCTGTCACGCTCTTAGGCACTGGCCGACTCTAACTGCCTCAAATTTACTAGGGTCAACCTCTATACCTGAAACATCCACCACTAATTTTGCTTTAAAAGTACTAGAATTTTTTTTCCTAATGATTTCTTAATCTCGGCCGAATTCATATATATATATACTTAAAATATTTTTGATATCATTTTTAAAATAAAACTACCAACTAAAATTGAAAATCCAAAAGAACTAGTTTAAAACATAAAATCGTCATAAGTTTGCAAATCCTAACTTAACAATAAAGCTAAAGCAAACAACTTCTCAAAAACCACTCAAAAGCATAATTAAACTCGTAAAAATCTTTAACATAAGCTTAAAATCATAATCATAATGCGGAAAATCTAGCGCAGGTCCTCGGGTTATGTGCACCTTCAGTCCAGTAAGATCAACCATCAAGTCCCTCATTAACATCAACATCATGCTCACCTGCATCGATCACAACTAGTGAGTCTATTGACTCAGCAAACCTTAACCATGATAACAAGTAATACATATACATCCACACGCAACAGTGAAAATATTTTTACGTAAAATAGTTTTTCATGAACATGCATAAACTTAAACATTTTCATATTATCGTCAACATATTCCATATCATCTTATAGGTATACGTTTTCATTTTTGTTGAATTCAGATAATTAATTGTGACTTTCGTATTCGTATTAAAGGTCGATGGATCCATCTACATGTAACCACAGTACTGCGCGGTGGGGACATCAGCGACACTCTCACCCGTCAACTGAGCCTTGGCCTTACGTACAATCGTATTAGTTAGAAATTGTTTTACTTCCTTCAACATTTCATATTTTCATCACTTTATAAAATTCATGCATAAAATAATCATTTTTCTTTTAAACCAAGCATGCAACATATCTTTTAGGGTTAACGTTTCATCATAATTTCCATAACATTTAAAATAAACCTATTAACATATTTTATAGCATTCAGGGCACTGCCAGGACGCCTAACATTTTTCAGGTGTAAAATGATCGTTTTACCTCTAGAAGCATAATTTTTCGTATTTATCATTAGACCTCAAAACGACGTTCCAAATCATTCCAAACTTAACATATAATCTTAAAACATTCCCATAAATATTCCTTAGACTTAAACGTATGCCCCTCGACTAATTTCCCAAATCATTTTTAAAGTTTAGACGTATATCCCGATTTTGACTCATATTAACTCGAAACTTAACCAAACTTTACTAAACTTGAACCAAAGCTTCCTAACAAATAACTAAACCTTTTTCAATCCAAATCAAGCCCATCAAGACCCATGAACAAGTCTAGAACAGCTACTGCCTCCTAGCCTTAATTTTGAAAGCCCTTGTTATCCTCCAACTTTCGACGCTAGACCTTATCCACCACGACCAGACACTAGGCCACCCTCTCAAGACCCCAACCAAACCCTAGGCAACCTATTGGACCAAACGTAATCGTCCTGGAATTTGCCGTCCCGACAGCCGCACCCCACCAAGCTCACGCGGCCTCAACATCATGCGATCACCCTAGCCGTCACGCCTAGCATCATGCAGCCTACATAGGATCATGGCTCAACTCTCTTGGGGCCTCTGGACGAGCTCTAACCAAAGCTAACAGCCACCTACACCAAGGAAGAAGAAACCGAACACCTAGCTTCCCTCAAAATCGAAAACATGCAGCCCTCTACTAGCTTGTGTCCAGCACTTGCACCGCCCATCAAGGACCATCCTCCAGCCCCTTTTGATCTCCTAGACACACCCTAACAACAGCTTGTAACCTTGGCCCTTGAAGAGTCCTCGTCGAAGAGTCCTTGCACTCAAGGACTCTATTTTCGAGCAACCATTTCCTCCCCCATGTCCAGCCCTTGTGTCAACTTGTCTAGGCCCTTAAACCTCTCAAATTCATCCCTTACCATAGCCCTATGATTGCAGCCCCTTTATGTATCATTATCACAAGTTTTAGAACATAAAAACATCAGTTTTAGGCAAGCCATGTCATAAAAACGAAAGTAAAACTTGTGCAACATATTTTTCATGCAAAGTTAGTCAAAAATACATAATATGGCTTGAAAGATGTTTGAAAGAATTTAAGGCATGCCTTTGTACACACAAAAAACGGCTTGCGATTCGAAGAACGTCGACGGAGAGACGAGGGATGCAACCTTGCTGATTTTCCATCAAATTTCATGTCTTTCCTTCACAAAATATGTGTGGTGTGTGGGTTGGCTGATGGAAGAAGAGTCTTTGTAAAATTTAGGGGAATGGGCCGTGTGTTTTTGTGGGATTGGGGAAGAATTTTTGGCTTTTTATTTTGATTAAAACTCATGGTGTAAGCCTAGGCCCATCAGTATAGTATATTAGGCCCATTAAGCCTATTAATTAATATTTATAATATTTTATTTAGAAAAGTTTGTGAAAGTAATAGCCGAGTTCTCAAAAAGTCCCTATTTTTCTTGAAAATCGAATACCGTTTAAAAATACGACTCGGCATATAAAAACACATCAAAACAGCTCATTTTCAAAATTTCAATTTAAAATACACCACACCTTAACCAAGTAAAAATAATTATTTAATAAAAATATTTTCCTTTATGTGGTTCTCGGCCTCCGTTCCTCGATCGCGTCTCGAATAACCTTTAAAGCATAGTTTTATGCATTCTAGTTGAAAAACATCTTTTAAACATGTAGACATGCCTACCATATTTACTAGATGCAATTAAAACAATTTAATTAAAATACATAAGAAATTTGATAATCTTGCATGCACGTGGTTTACGTGGACCTTCAAATTTTTGGGATGTTACAATTCCATCCCGAGATACAATGTGGCCCAATAATGCTACTCTGTCTAGCAAGAACTCGCACTTACTAAACTTAGCATACAGCCGTCTCTCCACTAAAGTCTGCAGTATGGTGCTCGTCTTTGCTCTTCGGATAGATCAGAATGTCGTCAATGAAAACTATGACGAACTGATCCAAATATGACTGAAACATGCGATTCATGAGATCCATGAAGATCGTTGGTGCGTTAGTAAGTCCGAAGGGCATCACCAAAAACTCATAGTTCCCATAACGTGTCCTAAATGTTGTCTTATGGACGTCAGACTCTCTTACTTTCAGCTGATGGTATCCAGATCGGATATCTATTTTCAAGAATACTAATGCTCCCTGAAGTTGATCAAACAAATCCTCGATCCTAGGCAGTGGATACCTGTTCTTGATTGTGACACGGTTCATCTCCCTATATTCAATGCAAAGCTGCATGCTCCCGTTTTTCTTCTTAACAAACAGTACCGGTGCGCCTCATGGAGAAAAGTTAGGGTGAATGAAACCCTTATCCAACAAGTCCTGAATCTGATCCTTCAGTTCTTTCATCTCAGCAGGTGCTAGACGATATGTTGCCTTATAAAAAAAAATCGGCACTATACCTGGCATGAGCTCGATGGAAAAGTCCACCTCCATGTCCGGTGGAATGCCTGAAACATCCTCTGGGAAAAACATTGGAAAGTCCCTGACCACTTCGACCTCCTCTAGCCTCTGACTTATTGGCTCAGACAAAGTCACAATACTGGCCAAAAACGCCTGGCAGCCTCTCCTCATGAGATTCCTCGCAGAGATGCATAAAATGATGTGCGGCATCTGCTGATGTCTGGCTGCATCAAACACGAACGACTTACCACTGGGCGGTCGGACAGACACTGAAATCCGTCGAAAATATATAACAGCTCCATTTGAAGAAAGCCAGTGCATACCCAAAATAATATCAAACTCCGACAACGGTAACCGAAGCTCCAATTTCTTCACTATTTGGGAGGTAAACATTTGATCCCCGGATGGAATCGATACTCTGAATCCTGAACCATCGCCTAACCAAAGATTCAGATTTTTTAGCTCCGGATTCTAGCAATGCATGAGTGGATTCACCTGAAATATATATCTTTCCTGCGACAAAACACCCTATCAAATCTGCTAGCGTTGAAAATTAAGAAATTTTCCTACCAGCAATTAACTCAAAATCCTCGTAAAATTAATTGATTTAACCCAAATGTTCCTCAAAAGTTTTGAATTAAATTCTCGGAAAATTTCAATTTGGCACTTACGGTTTTCAAGAATTACATTTTGGTCGTTCAAGTTTTCAAAATTTTGCATTTTTGTACCTAGAAATTATCGAATTTTAGCCCCATAAAACATGAAAATCTTCGAAACTCAAATTTAATCCCAAAAATTCAGAAAATTTGAAAATAATCACTTACAATTTTGATTTTTTCACTTAGGTCCTCATAATATTTTTTTATTACAATTAGGTCCTTAAAATTCCCAATTCATGCAATTCAATCCTTAAATCCAACTGGGTAGAGCATGCATCTTAGTTTACTTTATCATCTTCGGAAGTATCATCATGACGATATGTGCTAGGGGCGGGTCTGGGAGGCATGATATCTGAATACAGTTCAAATTCTAAACGTAACACATCATGCAATTTGATCTATTTTTCAGAACATTTAATCCTTAAATCATGAAAGCAGCTAAACATATTCTGTAAATCACTGAAAAATGTATAACATGAAATTATGCAGGTAATAAACTATAGAAAACATTTAAAATATGAAAGCTTACTGACTTGAGGCTTGAAGACCGAGCTGCAGAAGCTGGCTGTGACACAACCCTAAACAGGACCCTTGCTCTGGTACTAACTGAAAAATCTACTTCTTGAAATGCTACTAGAAATTTTTTTTTTTGTAAGCTCATAAATTTTAATTTTTTTTAAGCTCATTTTTCAAATTCATTACTTATGCATGCATGCAATACTGCTGAAATGTTTCCCATTTAAAATATATGTAATCCAATAATAGACAAAAGTACTATAATTTAAAAATCATCGGCTCGACAACGCAAGACTTACCTTAAAAATAAAATAACATGAAACAAGTAAAAATCCTCATAACCATTTAGCATATAAAATATAAAACAGTAAAACTCACATACTTGAGGCTTGACTTCTTGAACTTCTCGGAGTGACAATACACAACTCTTTGCGGATCCTTCGCTTTGATACTAAACGGCCCTTACTTTTTACTTTCAAATTCTACTAAATTTTTTTTCCATTAATTCGAAAATCACCCTTTATAAACAACTTAAAATTTCAATAAATCAAAATAATTAACAATTTAAATCTCAAGTGAATAAAATCCCTAAAATCGTCAATCACCAAAATTCTACTTCTACATTTAACATGATGAAAATTAACTTCAAAAAAATGTATAAAATATCTAATAAAATTAATATAAAAAAAGCTTTAACTTTGCCTATCAATCTAGTACGTAAATAAATGTCCCTCGGGAGTGTACTGTCATACTCGATCCACTCAAGTGTCAGCGCCTCCCTAAATATCATCAACACCTGCAGCATTCAAACCTAGTGAGTCTAATGACTCAGCACGTTCTAAACATGAGTAGCAAATAATACATATACAATCACATGCATTAAAACATACTTTATTTAAAATAACTTTTAAGCATAAATAAATCATATATCGTAAAATCATAAAATCGTAAAGCTTTGCATCCTTTATCATTTTGGGTGAAGTTTGATCCTTGAAAGTGACTAGCCTTTTATCTTCTCGTCGACTGATCAGTCTTAGCTCACCATAGTGCATGGAGACGGGCACTAGGCACCGTCATGTAAATACTATCGTCAGGCTCCCTTTGGGACCTTGTCCCGTAAACGGGCTCCCTTTAGGGCCTTTTGCCTCACGACATTCCCATTAAATTGTAAGTTCATCGTTCCTTCTTAAAACGGATCCCTCACATATCCTCTATATCATTTGTCACAGTCAATTCACATCACTCAAAATATTTTTCCTTTCTCCTTCTTAAATCATAAAATATCATGGATTTCCAAAAATAGAATTTTAATAGTGAAAATTGTACCGCTTTACCATAAATCATAAGATTCCATATTTTCATCAAAATCATCACTTTAAATCATTTATCATGCGTTATGATCCTTCGGGACGCTGCCAAGACTTTTCGTACTACCCAAGTCTAAAATGATTGTATTGCCCTAGATGTAAAATTTCTCGTTTTTGACTTTTTATTACTTTTATTGACTCTGAACCATCCCAAATAATTATTTAAGTTTAAATTTAATTTTAATATTTTTATTTGACGTAGGATTTCAATTTAATTTTTTAATTACAAATTCGTGAAGCGTTTTATTCCCGACTTAATTCAAACTTTAATATTTTCTTTCTAACTTAGAAACATAGACTTTTTATACCTAAAATACCCTCGAGAACCATGAACCAACGCCCGTGGACCATGGTTCGAGCCCTTAACCATTAATCTTGAGAATTCAAACCCTAGGTTGATTGCTTCGAGCCACCTCCCGATTCCATCGAGCCATGGCCGAGCCACCTCAAACCAGACCCGACCCTAGACCTCTTGGACCACTCCTGACCTTCGCACCTAGCCCATAACCCCCACAGCCAACCGCGCGAATTCCCTTCTGTCACCCACGATCGCGGCCCAAGCTTCCCAAATCCAACTCAGACTGCTGCTGCACTGGACCTAGATCCGACCCTTAGCCTCCTTCCCTAGACCCTATTGGACCAGCCTAGACCACCCTAGCCGAGCTGCACACCGCCTCCCCAGCCTTGCACCATGCGCGCATGTAAGAGTCCATGCAATAATGGACTCTTCCCTTCCATGTAACCATGGCTAGGACCCTTTCTATCCCCGACCCATGACCCATGCCGACCCCAGACCAGCCTTGGCCGAGCCCCCGACGTGCCACCCTCCTAACCAAACCCTTTTATCATGTAGCCTTAGGAAATACCCTAGGACTCCTCCTCCTAGCCAAGCTTGATTTCCAGCCTCGTTTACACCTTAAATTGTCCTTGTTCTATCCATAAAACATTCCAAGTTGGCAGCATATCCCTTGGAAATCATAACTTTAATGTAAGATGCGTAAAATAATTAAAACCATTGAAATATTCGTTCTTTAGTAAAATCCATCAAGTATAAATATTTTTCATGCAAAAATACATAAAACATGTATATAATAGTTTGAATGATGCGTTGAACGGTTTTGGAAAACGTGCATTTGCGTTTTAAATGCTCGAATAAACGATTATCGGCGAGGGGCACGAAAAGAAACGAACGGGTGACGAGAACTCCTTGTTTCCTCTCCTCCTTATTTTCGAAAATTCGTGTGTGGTGTGGAGTGTGTTTCGGCTAATTAGTGAAGAAAATACTTAGGGTTTCTATTTTATAGATTTTATTTTTCATGATAATGAGCTTAGGCTTTGGGCCTTCAAGTGTAGAGGCAAATGGACCTACTCAATTTAGTTAAATTGGGCTCAATAACCCTTATTTAATCGAAAAATAATAGTTTATAAAATTTAGTTTTAAAAAATAATGCATTTTGTTTGGATCGGGAAAGAGTTTAGAAGGGGGGGTGAATGAACTCTTTCAAATTTTCTTATTTAAAATAAGTTTTCAAACATTTTTAGGCGGTTGAAAATTCTTTCTCAAACGGTTGAAAACTTGAACCACTGATGAGTGCGGAAAACGGTTCACAATTTCCAATGACAGTTCAAACACTTTTACCAAACTTAACAAATTGCGGTTAGAAAAGTAAGAGCTTGCGATAAGTAAATAAAACAAGATTTTTATGGAAGTTCGGAGATTGAATACTCCTATGTCACCCCTTCTTCCTTTTCCAGGAAGGATTCCACTAAAAGACTTTTGCTTTACAACGTATTTGCAACAGCCCGCTCCAATCAGGACTTATCACACTACCTGTATTGGAACTCTTAGTGATCACTTTACACTTCAGGATAATAAGAACACTCAGTTCACCAGATAACAAGTCTTGATCTAATAACCAAAAGGTTACTGATGAGAATAAACGGTTTGGTGTGAGTAGCACGAAAATGATCCTAAGATGATCTGTTGGGATCGAGAAAGAGTTTAGAGGGTGGGTGAATGAACTCTTTCAAACTTTTCCTTTTAAAAGCTACAATAGCTTGTTCTTGAAAATCTGAACACCTTGAATTAAATCGAGTTTGGTTTTCAAACCAAGCGGAAGATACTCGAAATAATCCTTTGTAGAAACCGTTCAGAGATTTTGTAAAGCATTTAAAATATATGCAAGTTGAATGAGTAAAAATATTTTGGTTGAAGAATTTTATCAAACACTTGGTATGAAATATTTTGATATTTGAAGAACACATAAAATGCTTCAATAATGATTCTTTAAAAACAGTGGAAATGAACAATAATGCAATAAACAAATAGATACAAATTTGTTTATGGATATTCGGAGATTAACAACTCCTACGTCACCCCTTCTTCCTCTTGGGAAGGATCCACTAGAAGACTTTGATTTATACAACATCTTGTACAAACCCATTTTAACTTAGGAGTTATCTCTTGTCTAATTGAAACTCCTAGCACACTCTCGATTGTAGGCCGCAACCTCACAATATGCATAATGTTTAACGTCTCTTATGCCAAGACTACAAACACAATCTTTAATGTCTTTGTGTGAAGACCCACTCAACTAAACTTTGAAGTTCAACTCTCTTGTATATGTGTGAGTGATTGTGTGTGAGGAATTTATCCTTTAAACTTTACATCTCAAATGTATCTTCACACAAGGGCTTGTGCTATCAAATAACAATTTTCTTCATGCTAACTGCCCATGCTTTCATTCCACTTCCAAAGCTCTTGTTTGATCTTCAAGATGTTGTATTTATAAGTCCCAACAAAGATATATACGTTAGACACAATAATATGACAGTTTGGAAAGTTTCTGTACTATTTCTGAAATTGCAACGATCAAATTTTCTTTGTTGGACATTTTCCCGAGCTTAAACTGGTTGGTCAAAGGTTGAAAACTGGTCAGCGGTTGAACTGGTCAGCGGTTGAAAACTGGTCAGCGGTTCAAACTGGTCAGCAGCTCAACCGCAGCTCAACTAGTTTTCTGTGCAGAACCAGTAACTTCATCACTATTTATCAGCATCTTAAGCTTCGATTCAGACTTTGACTTTTAAAGATGATTTTTAGATCATCATCTTATCTTTCCAACGCATACTGAATCGCTTCATTCCAATAAGCGAGCTGAGAGATATGGCCAAAATACTAACACTGCTCGTTTTGAACCGTTTGCACAATCCGAAATGTCTTGTCTGAACTTCAATCAGCGGTTTGACCTAGATAGCATTCGAACTGGTCCGACCGGCCTGCGATATGACTTGTAGATAATTGAGTTGGCTTTCTAACCATTTTAGCCTTAGGTCATTTCGATATCTGGTTTGTAAGATGTGCTCAAAATACTGCACCTCGCCAGAATTCTACCATTACGAAATTGAGGTTCCAGCTTCCAACTTGATGTATCAACTTCACACTAGAGTAACTATGTTAGAAACACAATAACAATTTTTGTTATCATCAAAATCAAGATTGCTAGTGTTTCTCAACCAACAATCTCCCCCTTTTTGATGATCACAAAACTTGGATAAAGTGAATTTTATCTAACATATTTCTCCCCCTTTTTGTGTGAATCGAAAAGATTGATTTTAAAATAAATTAAGCAAAAAGTTTGAAATTTCAAACTCCCCCTTAAATTTATAATTATTTCTCCCCTTATATTTTTGAAAGTTAGAAATTGATAAAAATTAGAGGGATGACTAACCAATGGAATTATTTTCAAATGATGATTTTTAAAAATATGAAAAGCATAAATTATCCAACACATGAATACGTAAATCAATCATCTTGCTTCGACAAGAACAAGCAACTCAAACTCATTTCAAAAAATCACAAAATCAAGACATGTTTGGCATTTCAATATACATAAACATTGAAGAGTCCCTTATTTTGTCATGAAGCACAATTAACATATGAAAGGGAATTTCTAATCAAGCTAGCATAATATAGAATATCTAATCGGCATTTTACTCGGAGAATAAATAAAACTTGGAGAGAGGGTACCAAGTTTTCTTGAAGAAGTGTGACTGAAATTTGAATGAAATTGCATTTTTCTTGATGAGTGCAACATCCTTGAGCCCTTTTTTTGTGTGACAAAAACATCAACTTTGGCCCATGCCCTGTTTTCTACCGCAGCACACATGGTCTGCCTTTGATGAATAAACTGAATTTTCTGGAGCATGACCTGGCTGAAAATTTTATACCGCTGCGAACCTATACCAGTCTAGTTTCCAACGCAAAAAGCGGTTTGTCATTTGGACACCCCAACAAAGAGTTATGCCATTTTTCTCAAGGCTGCTGCAAGCTGTCCGAAAATTCAACTTGTACGCATATGTTAGAAAAATCTGGAAATTCGAATTTTAAGCATAAATGTAGAACCCGTAAATCAGACTACGTATAAGCCATGCATAATTCCTAGTATCTTAAATTAAAATGATTTTATTTCATGAGTATTTAAATTCCTTTATTTAAATTTAATTATTTTACGCAATAGTTTAATTGTTATCTTTTCAGTTAATTAAGTGAGGCCGGACTGGAGTTGGAGTTTTGAGATAAAATTTAATATTAAGAAAACATTCCCAGAATTTATTTTAACTAAGTAATAAGTTAACTTAAGGTAAAAGAATGTTTAAGGAATTATTTAAGTAACTTGAGGTAAGTAGGAAATAAGTTCATTTAGGTTCCATAATTAATGTGTTAATTCACTAAATTATTTAAAGGATAGGTAAGGCTCTGAAGATTTAAAATACGCTAACTAAGCAATATTTTCCCTCCAGTTAATAGCCTAATTTCGGCCACCTCATAGGTGATTTAACATTTCTTTGACAACTCACCACCTTTGACTCTTTCCTTATTATTTCTTGGCATGATAATCCTTTCACTTTTAATCACCATTAATTAATAATAAATCATTATCCTTGCCTTGTGATGACATGAAGAATCGGTCATGCCTCCATTATCCCTCCAACAATCTCTTGGATATCAAACCACTTCCTCATCCAACAAATTCAAAGAGAGCAAGACTTGGTCATGCTATTTAAATCCCTTTTATATTGCAACTCCCCTCATTCTCCTAACCATTTCCCCCTCTCCCTTGCACCGAAATTCAGAGAGGATTCAGAGTTAAAAATCATGAGGTACTAGGGGAAAAACAAGAGAGAAAAATCGAGTAGAAGGAAGAAAGTGAAGAGCACTCCACCTCCGCCGCGCCGCGTCGCCGTTTCGTTTGTATTTCGTTCAAAAACAAACCAAGGCATGTCTATATTTCTTTCAATCATCAATCAAGCCATAGTAGTATTTTAAAACACATCAAACTCATGAACTTATTGCATGAAAACCGAAATACTTGAGAGTCATTTCAAAAAAATATGTACAGAATTTTTTTTTATGGTTCATGTGCGCCTCACGTTTCGCTGGTTTTTGGTGTTTCAGGTGGATGGCTCGTGTCCAGGCTCCCAAAGCTGCATCTAGACATGTGCTAGGATATGTTAGGACCATGTTGGTCCATTAGTTCAAGCCCCATACATGCTGGAAATCAGAAATGACAGCAACTCCCCAAGCATGCCCCTTTTGTGATCGATTTTCTCATGTTGCTGTCAAAGGGAAATGAATCTGATCTTGGCTGCCCTATGGGATATATCCATGGTTAGAACATCTCCTTGTTATGTCTAAGACGTGACCAAGTCGCCCCTTCGAGGCTTGGTCCATGGTTGAATCGGTTTTTAAATAAAAACAAGAACAGCCCCCTTCGACCCCTTTCAAATTCTGCACCTGTCCTTTCGGTTTTGGTGGTTTGGGGTGGACCTTGGTTGGCCTCTGGCCCTTAGCCCTGGTTCACGCCCTACCTCTTGATGTCTAGATTGTGCCATGGTCAACCAAATGGCCACTGGAATAATCCATGACAGCAAGAACCACTGCAACATCCCACGCGCAGAATAGGTGCTCGGTTGGGATGTGTAGTTTGTTTCAGGTGTGGTTCGAATTGTGGCTAGCCTAGGGCCCTTAGCCATGGTTCAAAATATACCCTAGGATGTTAGTAAGAGGCTCTGGTCGGTAGTTCAAGCCCCAATGGCCGGTAGTCTTGAAAACGACACAAGGAAAAGAAAGCGCGGCTGCTGGATTGTTGTTGACAGCAAGTGGTGCTTCGGCTCAGAGGCTCGTTCGAGTTCTTGGTTGGCTTTTAGCCTATGGCCTCGGACTGGACGGTACCTCATCAAGTTAGGAAGGTTGTGTTTTTGACCGTTCATGATTCGGTTAAGTTTAGAGGTCGTACGAGAATTTACGGTGTGATGTGCCAAATTGACTCTCGAAAGGGCGTTTCATGTTTTGGCCTCCATTCACCAAAATTTCGACTTGCATCATTTTTGGAGCATTATTTCATCATTTTAGGTGTATTTTAATCATGACTAAATGATGGTTCGGTGTTGGTTCGGGTTGGCACGGAGTCATGATTAAATACCAAGTCATTGGGCGTAATTGTCTCGTTTTTTTGGATTCAATTACAAAGTTTGGCCAAGAAAATCATTTGCATATTTTTCATGTTAAATTTAGGTCGCAGCGAGCCTGGGAACGATCCAACCCATTTGGTAAAATAATACATGATATTTAATTATGCCATTAAATTATATTATGTGCATAAAAATATAAAATATTCATTTTTGAGATTTATGCGATATTGCTTGTGGCCACTTCACTATCATGGGATTATTGCTTCACCCGGTGTTCACTTACCGGTTCAGTTCAGTTCAGTTCCACCCAGTATACTGTGGCATTAGTCTGATCAGACGATTACTACATCACCCGGTGGTCACTTACCGGTTCAGTTCAGTTCAGTTCATGTGGACACTAGCGTAGAACATAATCTCAGCAGAAAATATGACATGTTATTTTATGACAGGGCTCGATTGAGCAAACATTCCACTTATGATTTCCAGTTTAGTTATGCACGTATTATAATTACTGACATGATATTTTTACGTTATGCCAGACTCACGATATGTTATTTTCACTTCGCATGCACTTTTATTATTACTACTTGTTATTTACGATATATGCATGCTGAGTCTTTAGACTCACTAGACTTGATTGTTGTAGGTACTGATGAGGACGGGACTGAGGGCGGGGACCAGTGAGCCAGCTCGGGTCGGCAGTAGTGGAACCCGAGAACCTCATTTTCAGCATTTACCATTTTTATGCTCAAACATTTTTATCAGTTGTTGGATTACTTTATTTTTTATTTTGCCAACAATAATTTCTTCCGCTGATATTTTGAACATTAGACTTGATTTATCAGTTTATTTTATGAATGAGGATTTTGATTATTTTAAAAAGAAAATTTTAGTCAAAGGGAAATGAATCTGATCTTGGCTGCCCTAGGGGCTATAGCCATGGTTAGAACATCTCTTTGTTATGTCTAAGACGTGACCAAGTTGCCCCTTCGAGGCTTGGTCCATGGTTGAATCGGTTTTTAAATAAAAACAAGAACAACCCCCTTCGACCCCTTTCAAATTCTGCACCTGTCCTTTCGGTTTTGGTGGTTTGGGGTCGACCTTGGTTGGCCTCTGGCCCTTAGCCTTGGTTCACACCCTACCTCTTGATGTCTAGATCGTGCCATGGTCAACCAAATAGCCACTGGAATGGTCCATGATAGCAAGAACCACTGCAACATCCCACGCGCAGAATAGGTGCTCGGTTCGGACGTGTGGTTTGTTTCTGGTGTGGTTCGAATTGTGGCTGGCCTAGGGCCCTTAGACATGCTTCAAACCATACCCTAGGATGTTGGTAAGAGGCTCTGGTTGGTAGTTCAAGCCCCAATGGCCGGTAGTCTCGAAAACGACGCAAGGAAACGAAAGCGCGGCTGCTGGATTGTTGTTGACAGCAAGTGGTGCTTCGGTTCAGAGGCTCGTTCGAGTTCTTGGTTGGCTTTTAGCCTATGGCCTTGGACTGGACGTACCTCATCAAGTTAGGAAGGTCGTGTTTTTGACCGCTCGTGATTTGGTTAAGTTTGGAGGTCGTATGAGAATTTATGGTGCGATGTGCCAAATTTACTCTCGAAAGAGCGTTTCATGTTTTGGCCTCCATTCACCAAAATTTCGACTTGCATCATTTTGGGAGCATTATTTCATCATTTTAGGTGTATTTTAATCATGACTAAATGATGGTTCGGTGTTGGTTCGGGTTGGCACGGAGTCATGATTAAATACCAAGTCATTGGGCGTAATTGTCTTGTTTTTTTGGATTCAATTACAAAGTTTGGCCAAAAAAATCATTTGCATATTTTTCATGTTAAATTTAGGTCGCAGCGAGCCTGGGAACGATCCAACCCATGTGGTAAAATAATACAAGATATTTAGTTATGCCAATAAATTATATTACGTGCATAAAATATAAAATATTCATTTTTGAGATTTATGCGATATTGCTTGTGGCCACTTCACTATCATGGGATTATTGATTTACCCGGTGGTCACTTACCGGTTCAGTTCAGTTCAGTTCCATCCAATATACTGTGGCATTATCTGATCAGACGATTACTACATCACCCGGTGGTCACTTATCGGTTTAGTTCAGTTCAATTCATGGGGCCACTAGCGTAGAACATAATCTCAGCAGAAAATTATGACATGTTATTTTATGACAGGGCTCGATTGAGCAAACATTCCACTTATGATTTCCAGTTCAGTTATGCACGTAATATAATTACTCATGACATGATAATTTTACGTTATGCCAGACTCATGATATGTTATTTTCACTTCGCATGCAATTTTATTATTACTACTGGTTATTTACGATATATGCATGCTGAGTCTTTAGACTCACTAGACTTGATTGTTGTAGGTACTGATGAGTACGGGACTAAGGGCGGGGACCAGTGAGCCAGCTCGGGTCGGCAGTAGTTTAACCCGAGAACCTCATTTTCAGCATTTACCATTTTTATGCTCAAACATTTTTATCAGTTGTTGGATTACTTTATTTTTTATTTTGCCAACAATAATTTCTTCCGCTGATATTTTGAACATTAGACTTGATTTATCAGTTTATTTTATGAATGAGGCATTTTGATTATTTTTAAAAGAAAATTTTAAATTTTTTCGCAAATTTTCAAACACGAATTTTCGGGCCACTTCGCATGCAATTTTATTATTACTACTTGTTAATTACGATATATGCATGCTGAGTCTTTAGACTCAATAGACTTGATTGTTGTAGGTACTGATGAGTACGGGACTGAGGGCGGGGACCAGTGAGCCAGCTCGGGTCGGCAGTAATGGAACCCGAGGACCTCATTTTCAGCATTTACCATTTTTATGCTCAAACATTTTTATCATTTGTTGGATTACTTTAACTTGTTATTTTGCAAACAATAATTTCTTCCGCTGCTATTTTGAACATTAAACTTGATTTATCAGTTTATTTTATGAATGAGGCATTTTGATTATTTTAAAAAGAAAATTTTAAATTTTTCCGCAAATTTTCAAACACGAATTTTCGGGCCATTATAGCTGGTATTAGAGCCTATTTTCTTGTAAAGGGTTGTACTACTACTGACCATGAGAAGCTCATGAAGTCACGTCTTTGGTCTGTAAGTTTTACATTTACGCATTTTATTTAAAGCATGAAATATTCGGACATCATGTTTTCATGAAATATTTTACGTCCAGATTTTTATTGTTCAGTATTTAAATTTAAATAAATTATGGAATTATGCATGTTGGTTACGTATGGGTTATGTATGGAACAGTGTGCCCCCTAGACGCATCCTCGAGCGCACTAGAGAGGATGAGCCTCGCCAGGAGGACGGCATGAACCAGAGGGAGGAGAGGGACTTACCACCTCCACCTCCACCTGACATGAATGCCCAGATGCTAGCTGGGATGATTCAGTTCTTCGCACAGTTTTTGGGGAACCATGCTGTGGCAGCCAAGCCGACAGGGCCCGAGGCTACTTATGAGCGCTTCATGAAGATGAGGCCAAAGGAGTTTTCAGGGATGTCTGATCCCATGATTGCCGAGGGCTGGATCAATTCCCTCGAGGTTATCTTCGAGTTCATGGAGCATGGAGATGCAGACAGAGTTCGATGTGCCACCTATTTATTCGGAGGAGATGCCCGCTTATGTTGAGAAGGAGCGTCGGTAGCCCTGAACTTGGCTACGCTGAGCTAGACACGCTTCACGGAGGTATTTTACTCCAAATATTTTACTGATGAGGTGCGTTCCATGTTGACCAGGGAGTTCATGACCCTGAGGCAGGGAGATCTGACTGTTACGGAGTTCATCTGTAAGTTTGAGAGGGGTTGCCATTTCGTGCCCCTAATTGCGAATGATGCTGGAGCAAAGTTGAGACACTTTCTGGTCGGACTACGGCCGATCTTGCGCCATGATGTTAGGGTGGCTGGCCCTACTACTTATGATGTTTCCGTCTCCAGAGCTCTAGCTGCAGAGCAGGACCAGCGTGACATTGAGAGGGATCGCCAGGGGAAGCGACCGATTCCAGTACCACACCGCCCTCCTCCTCCTCCTCAGCAGCAGCATCAGAATAAGAGGCCTTTTCACGGCCCACCTAGAAACAGAGGTCAGTAGCAGCAGCAGTGGGGACGCCTAGCCTAGAGGACTTTTGAGCATCCAGTCTGTCCCAAGTGCTCACGCCCCCATCCTGGAGCATGTATGTGTGGTTCCGGAAGTGTTACAAGTGTGGTAGCCCAGACCACTTGCTGCTGCAGTGCCCTAAGAGGAATCTGCCTACCCAAGGCAGAGTATTTGCTCTCCATGCTACGGAGACAAACCCGGAGACCATGCTTATGACAGGTACCTTTACACTTTAAGTTAATATTTTGGATTTATTGTTTTGGGTTAAGATTTTGAACATAGAATTGCAGTAGGATTGCATGCTCTACTCAGTATTATTTTGTGAATTTAAGTTAGAAGAACTTTGACCTTTGCATGTCTATAAGTTTAGTTCTTGTAACTATTGGGTTCAACTTAGAGTTCCGATCTTTCAGGGAGAATATTTATATCTGGTTCCGCTACGAAGGCCTTGATAGATTCAGGGGCCACTCACTCATTTATTTCGGAGGTCTTTGGTAATTTCCTCAAGGTCAAGACCGTTGGGCTAGATGTAGCCTATTCAGTAGTATTGACTTCGGGTGAGGAGATGCCAGCTACCAATGTGATCCGAGATATAGATCTTGAGCTCCATGGCAACCTCGTTTATGCGGATCTGATCGTGTTGCCGATGCTGGAGTTTGACAACATACTAGGGATGGATTGGCTATTGAGGAACAGAGTTTTGATCGACTTTCAGCCGAGATCTGTCCTAGTCCGACCGCCTGGGATGGCACAGTTCTTATTTGAGCCAGACAGGTACTTTCCCTTACCGCGCATTATTCCTTATGTCAAGGCTAAGAAGCTCATGCATAGAGGGTGTCGGGCGTTTTTAGCAACTTTTATATCTGTCCTCGAGGCACCCAGTCAGTCAGCCGCAGATGTTCATATTGTTAGAGATTTTCCAGACGTTTTTCCTGAGAACGTCTCTGGTATGCCACCCGAGCGAGAGGTGGAGTTTTCTATTGAGCTTATTCCAGGTACGGCTCCTATATCAAAAGCGCCATACCGATTAGCGCCGACAGAGATGACAGAACTTAAGAAGCATATTCAGGAACTTCTGGATAAGGAGTTCATTCGCCCGAATTTTTCACCATGGGGCGCGCCAGTCTTATTTGTGAAGAAGAAGGATGGCTCTATGAGCTTTGCATTGATCACCGGGAGTTGAACAGGGTTACAGTGAAGAATAAATACCCACTTTCGAGGATTGAGGATTTGTTTGATCAGTTGCAGGGAGCTTCGATATTCTCCAAGATAGATCTGCGTTCCGGTTATCACCAGTTGAGGGTGAAAGATGCCGATGTTTCCAAGACTGCTTTTAGGACTCATTATGGCCACTATGAGTTCCTTGTGATGCCGTTCAGTCTGACGAATGCGCCAGCGATCTTCATGGATCTCATGAATCGCGTATTTCAGCCGTATCTTGACCAGTTTGTGATAGTATTCATAGACGACATTCTCGTCTACTCCAAGAATCAAGAGGATCACAGCAGACATCTGACCACAGTGTTGCAGACCCTGCAAAAGCATAAGTTATTTGCAAAGTTCAGTAAGTGTGAATTCATGTTAGAGAAGGTGGCATTCTTAGGCCATATTATTTCTAGCAGCGGTATTGAGGTAGACACAGCGAAGGTTGCAGCAGTCAGAGATTGGGTTGTGCCGCAGAATGCATCAGAGATCCGCAGTTTTCTTGGGCTAGCAGGATATTATCGGAAGTTCATTAAGGGATTCTCCTCTATTGCCGTTCCACTCACATCATTGACCAAGAAGAATGCTAAATTTTTGTAGAGCGAGGAGTGTCAGAAGAGCTTCGATACTTTGAAGCAAGCTCTTATCTCAGCACCAGTTTTGGCCATGCCGTCAGGGCCCGGAGATTTTATTTTGTATACCGATGCTTGAAGCTCGGTTTAGGCGCAGTGTTGATGCGGCATGGGAAGGTGATAGCATATGCTTCTCGACAGCTGAAAACTCATGAGAAGAATTACCCTACCCATGATCTAGAGTTGGCCGCCATAGTTTTTGCCTTGAAGATTTGGAGGCATTATTTGTATGGAGAGAAGTGCCAGATCTTTACCGACCACAAGAGCCTCAAGTATTTCTTTACGCAGAAGGAGCTGAACATGCGTCAGAGGCGTTGGTTGGAGCTTTTGAAGGATTATGACTGTGACATTAGCTACCACCCTGGTAAAGCTAATGTAGTTGCGGATGCATTGAGCAGAAAAGTCGCAGTGATGACTCATTTGACAGTTTCGAGACCTCTTCAGACTGAGATGCAGAGGTTTGGTCTAGAGACTTATCCTCGAGGTAGAGTTCCCCGTCTATCTACCTTGACTATTCAGTCCTCTCTTCTAGACCGTATTCGCAGTGGTCAGTCAGCAGATGAGCAGTTGGCAAAGTGGAAGCAGAGAGATGAGGCCAAGGGCACTGTCTTGTATACAGTGAACGACGGCATTGTGAGATACCGAGACAGAATTTGGGTTCCTAGTAGTGGTTCTATTCGAGCAGATATCTTATCAGAGGCCCATATGTCGCCGTACTCTATTCACCCTGGGAGTACGAAGATGTACAAAGACCTGCAGTTATTTTATTGGTGGCCAAGAATGAAGAAAGACATCAGACGGTTTGTATCCGAGTGTCTGACATGTCAGCTTGTGAAAGCAGAGCATCAGAGACCAGCAGGTATGCTCAAGCCTCTTCCCATTCCCGAGTGGAAGTGGGAGAATGTTACCATGGACTTTGTGACCGGATTGCCGAAGTCAGTCAGAGGATCAAATGCTATCTGGGTGATTGTTGATCGTCTTACCAAATCAGCGCACTTCTTGCCTATTAAGACGACTTTCACCATGATTCAGTATGCAGAGTTGTACATCCGAGAGATTGTCCGACTACATGGCATTCCTGTTTCTATCATGTCTGACACAGACCCCAGATTCACTTCCTCGTTTTGGAAGAGTCTGCGTTTGACCACGGGTATGAAGTTGCTGTTTAGCACAGCTTTCCATTCGCAGAGAGATGGGCAGTAGAGCAAGTTATTCAGATTTTGGAGGATCTTCTCCGTGCTTGTGTTATTGACTTCTCAGGGAGTTGGGGGTCGAACTTGCCATTAGTGGAGTTCACCTATAACAACAGCTTTCAGTCGTCTATAGGAATGGCTCCGTTTGAAGCACTATATGGCAGTATGTGTAGATCCCCTGTTCATTGGGATGAAGTAGGAGAGAGAGCAGAGTTGGGTCCAGAGATTATTCAGTAGGCTGCCGATGTAGTAGTCAAGATCCGTGATAGGATGAGAACTGCTCAGAGTCGACAGAAGAGTTATGCGGATCAGAGGAGGAGAGATCTAGAGTTTGCCGTGGGCGACCATGTCTTTATGAAAGTAGCACCTATGAAAGGTGTCATGCGATTTGGGAAGAAAGGAAAGCTCAGTTCGAGATTCATTGGACCATTTGAGATCCTCGACAGAGTTGGGACGCTAGCTTATCATGTGGCTCTTCCGCCGAATCTGGCCGGAGTACACAATGTGTTCCACGTCTCTATGCTGAGGAAGTATATGGCGAATCCTTCGCATGTCTTGAACTTTGAGCCGTTGCAGCTTACTCCGAACCTGTCTTATGAGGAGAGGCCAGTGCAGATCTTAGACAGGCAGGAGAAGAAGCTTCGGAACAAGCTGGTTAAGCGAGTCAAAGTCAAATGGCTCAACCATTCAGAGGAGGAAGCTACATGGGAATCTGAGCCAGAGATGAGGAGTCGTTACCCCGAGTTATTCGGTGAGTTTTAATTTCGAGGACAAAATTTCTTTTAAGGGGGGGAGAGTTGTAGAACCCGTAAATCAGACTACGTATAAGCCATGCATAATTCCTAGTATCTTAAATTAAAATGATTTTTATTTCATGAGTATTTAAATTCCTTTATTTAAATTTAATTATTTTACGCAATAGTTTAATTGTTATATTTTCAGTTAATTAAGTGAGGCCGGACTGGAGTTGGAGTTTTGAGATAAAATTTAATATTAAGAAAACATTCCCAGAATTTATTTTAGCTAACTAATAAGTTAACTTAAGGTAAAAGAAGGTTTAGGGAATTATTTAAGTAACTTGATGTAAGTAGGAAATAAGTTCATTTAGGTTCCATAATTAATGTGTTAATTCACTAAATTATTTAAAGGATAAGTAAGGCTCTAAAGATTTAAAATACACTAACTAAGCAATATTTCCCCTCCACTCAATAGCCTAATTTCGGCCACCTCATAGGTGATTTAACATTTCTTTGACAACTCACCACCTTTGACTCTTTCCTTATTATTTCTTGGCATGATAATCCTTTCACTTTTAATCACCATTAATTAATAATAAATAATTATCCTTGCCTTGTGATGACATAAAGAATCGGTCATGCCTCCATTACCCGTCCAACAATCTATTGGATATCAAACCACTTCCTCATCCAACAAATTCAAAGAGAGCAAGACTTGGTCATGCTATTTAAATCCCTTTTATATTGCAACTCCCCTCATTCTCCTAACCATTTCCCCCTCTCCCTTGCACCGAAATTCAGAGAGGATTCAGAGTTAAAAATCGTGAGGTACTAGGGGAAAAACTAGAGAGAAAAATCGAGTAGAAGGAAGAAAGTGAAGAGCACTCCACCTCCGCCGCGCCGCATCGTCGTTTCGTTTGTTTTTCGTTCAAAAACAAACCAAGGCATGTCTATATTTCTTTCACTCATCAATCAAGCCATAGTAGTATTTTAAAACACATCAAACTCATGAACTTATTGCATGAAAACCGAAATACTTGAGAGTCATTTCAAAAAAATATGTACAGAATTTTTATGGTTCATGTGCGCCTTCACGTTTTGCTGGTTTTTGGTGTTTCAGGAGGATGGCTAGTGTCCAGGCTCCCAAAGCTGCATCTAGACATGTGCTAGGATATGTTGGGACCATGTTTGTCTATTAGTTCAAGCCCCATACATGCTGGAAATTAGAAATGACGGCAACTCCCCAAGCATGCCCCTTTTGTGATCGATTTTCTCATGTTGCTGTTAAAGGGAAATGAATCTGATCTTGGCTGCCCTGGGCTATAGCCATGGTTAGAACATCTCCTTGTTATTTCTAAGACGTGACCAAGTCACCCCTTCGAGGCTTGGTCCATGGTTGAATCGGTTTTTAAATAAAAACAAGAACAGCCCCCTTCGACCCCTTTCAAATTCTGCACATGTCCTTTCGATTTTGGTGGTTTGGGGTGGACCTTGGTTGGCCTCTGGCCCTTAGACCTGGTTCACACCCTACCTCTTTATGTCTAGATCGTGCCATGGTCAACAAAATGGCCACTGGAATGGTCCATGACAGCAAGAACCACTGCAACATCCCACGCGCAGAATAGGTGCTCGGTTGGGACGTGTGGTTTGTTTCTGGTGTGGTTCGAATTGTGGCTGGCCTAGGGTCCTTAGCCATGGTTCAAACCATACCTTAGGATGTTGTAATAGGCTCTGGTCTGTAGTTCAAGCCCCAATGGCCGGTAGTCTCGAACAGTTCCATTAAGCTGGGCCTGAGCAGCATTCCACTCATTTGAAGACTTGAAGGGTATATGAGGAGCAGTGTGATGGACCATTGTGAAAGTGCTCATCTGCGAAATGCAAACAGGTAGTTCGGGTTACATATCCAAAATATGGAGTAAGAACTTGTTGAAATATCAAAAGATTAGATGATAAGATGACTTTTTGATTTGTTATCATATCATCTTTCATGTTTAAATTCAAATTAGATTAGATTAAATAGTATTTTGATTTGGTAGAACTTCTATATATTCTGATGTAACTCTTCGTTAGTGTTCATTCAATAAAATAGCCAATTCCCCATGTCTTTCGTCCATTAACAACATGATATCAGAGACAGGTTGCCGCCGATGACAAAATACGGCATGGGATCTATCTCCGACGAAGACTCCTCATCCAACACCTTTGGATCTTCGAATCCAGTATGCCTGACCACTGGGTTTCTGGAATCATCCACCGTCCCAATCACTTGCCATAAATACGCAAGGAAACGAAAGCGCGGCTGCTGGATTGTTGTTGACAGCAAGTGGTGTTTCGGTTCAGAGGCTCGTTCGTGTTCTTGGTTGGCTTTTAGCCTATGGCCTTGGACTGGGCGGTACTGGGCAGTACCTCATCGAGTTAGGAAAGTCGTGTTTTTGACCGTTCATGATTCGGTTAAGTTTAGAGGTCGTACGAGAATTTACGGTGCGATGTGCCAAATTGACTCTCGAAAGAGCGTTTCATGTTTTGGCCTCCATTCACCAAAATTTCGACTTGCATCATTTTTGGAGCATTATTTCATCATTTTAGGTGTATTTTAATCATGACTAAATGATGGTTCGGTGTTGGTTCGGGTTGGCACGGAGTCATGATTAAATACCAAGTCATTGGGCGTAATTGTCTCGTTTTTTTGGATTCAATTACAAAGTTTGGCCAAGAAAATATTTGCATATTTTTCATGTTAAATTAGGTCACAGCGAGCCTGGGAATGATCCAATCCATGTGGTAAAATAATACAGGATATTTAATTATGCCATAAATTATATTACGTGCATAAAAATATAAAATATTCATTTTTGAGATTTATGCGATATTGTTTGTGGCCACTTCACTATCATGGGATTATTTCTTCACCCGATGGTCACTTACCGGTTCAGTTCAGTTCAGTTCATGGGGCCACTAGCGTAGAACATAATCTCAGCAGAAAATTATGACATGTTATTTTATGACATGGCTCGTGTGGGGACCCGGACGCTAATTAAATTTTTAATCCTTCTTAGAATTAATCAATCAACTATAATAAACAGGGTCTAATTGTTTTTTTTTAAAAAAATACAAAGCGGAAACGTTATGTAAATCAATCTGAATTACATATTAAATATAAACATACAAGTCCTGTATTGTCTACAATAATTCAACTAGGTTCAACTACATATCAGTGCTGAATCCTAATTCACTTCTGAGCCCGGATCTCCACGCTATCTAGTCCAGCCTCGTTTTCTTCTTGACCCTGATTCTGTCCCACCTGTTGTCATGCACACATACAAACAAGACAACAGCCGGATAACTCCGGTAAGAATTACATTCCCAGTATAAACCATGTATACATGCAATCATATAAACAATATAAAAGCATATAACAGGCATTCATAACATGTACCAACGTCGGCACCTGAATCAAATATTCTTAGCATGTATCATAATCCGAAACATGAATCAATATCAACAATAACTCTTACTCTAAATATGTACGATAATCAGGAACATATATCAATGAATCAATATCCGTAACTCTCAAACTCAGATTAGACTCAATCCTAGTCTAGGGATCCCGGTTTCCAGACGTTGGTATTCCTATATCGACCAACAGTAATAGAAGAAACTCCGATTCTATCCACGTCGATATAACCAAACATCCAGTGTCTTGACCTATCCGTCACAGACGATGGCACTATCGCCAATACACTATCTTGTGACATCGTGCAAGGTACCCGTGGCGATCCCGCCACTATCAGGCACTTCTGTCACAAGATCACTCATCTAATCTTCATCTAACACATGCTCTCTATAAATCAATAGAACAAGCATATCAAATCAAGTCCATGCAAATATCAATGCAATAAGGTAAATTATGTGATTTAGGAAAACTCGAGTCAAACCTCCCTCGAGTTGTGCAATCCCAACTCAACATTAATTTATACCTTTCTCTTCTTGTTCTGACGAAGACGAAGTCCTGAATTCAACTTTGTCCATACCCAATCTGATAATGACAATATTGAACAGGTACAATATCAATCAATACTAAATCTGATCAATATCAATCAAATGATGTTTCGACGGTATAACAATACGGTCTCGATACCAATCAACTCACATATAAACACTCAATAACATTAAATCATAATCCTCAACAACATCAATCCACAAGACTCAAAATCTGTATCATTTCATACACATATATGCTGGAATTTCATAACAAAGGCATATCCTATCCGTTTTTCAATCCGGTATCAAATATGTTTGCTCTTCCATCTCAACAACCTATACTATCAAGCATATTTGAATTCCTCCAACACATGTGTATCAAAACATGCTGAAAAACAATAAAATGTATACCCTTTTCGAAGCCCTTATCAAGAGGATCAAGAATCTAAGCTCGGATATAAATTCGGTTGGCCGGATCATTCAAAACCAACAACTTAAGCTTGAAGAAAACTTGACCTTTCCCTGGAGTTTCTCTCGGTAGTCTGATGTTGAGAGATGAAGAGTGAAGGACAACACATAATATTGCATGTCCAAGGGCAAGTGTCTTATTTTTCAGCCAACACGTCTTACCGCGGGTGCGCTCACCTTTAGACCGCGGGTGCACTAAGCTCACGTTATCCCATCCAAAATTCTAGAATCTACGACCGCGGGTGCGCTCAGTCATGTACCGCGGGTGCGTTAACCCTACTGTAGCAACACCGCGGGTGCGCGCTATCTGGTACCGCGAGTGCGCTGTTGTCTGTATGCAACAATCCAACTCACTGCCCACACACCGCGGGTGCGTTCGAATTTGAGGCGCGGTTGCGGTCTCTCTCTTTGTCAACAAACTCAATTTGCAACGTCGCTTCTCCACGTCTGTTCTTTCATCGCCTTATTCATAATATATAACAATTCGAAAGTATCAAACTAAAATCTCGGGCATTACATTTCTCCCCCCCTAAGATACGATTTCGTCCCCAAAATCACAGGTAATCAAATCAGATATATATATGAAAGAAATGTATAAGAGAGGTTACTCAGAAAACTCATCTCCCTGAAACAATCCTGAAATCTCAGTCTCATATCAGATTATGTCTTTCAAGTAACATTTTTAATGCCCTGACGACTTTACTGTATATTCAACAGTAGAATAGTCTTCGTTCTGAATTTTCTTTCTTTCACGGATCTCTGATTCCAGACTGGAGTAATAATTCAAAAAATATAATATCATAATATCCTTCGGAATAACCCTGTTCGAATCAATCTTGCAATATTGGCTATACAACATCCGTATATACCAATCCACAGCTCATAACAAATCAATATCAGCATCTGCTACCACCTCTGTTTATCCCAGTCAGTGCTATATTCAATTTTCAGCCTCTAATATCAACAGTCATCGTCAGACGTTGCCTTATTTAGTCTGTCTATTCTGAGCTGTCTTCGTTCTCTTCTGAATCAGTTGCATTTTCTTTATCGTATCTCTGGCCTTATCAGATCCAATCTCAGGTATCTCCGATATATTATCTCTATGCAAAGGAAATTTACAGTTCTCACTGTATAATACCGTAACTGAAGCTATCTCAATACTCATCTGATAGCTATAGTTATACTATCATTCACAAAGTGACAATAAATCATGTCAACTAGTGCTAAAATCCAGCACTACATGTCCTGGATATCCTCCTGTCTCAGGATAGTTCGCTCTGACTATCCGTCGATTTATAGACAATAGATAAAAGAGTTTATTGTATACTCTGCCAAAAGTACAGAATCAATCAAAAATTATAGTATGATATAATCAACTTTGGCATTCAATACAATCTGACCCCTTTTCTTACATAAATCTCAGTCATCTGATCATGTCTGTAGATCTTCCTGTACAACATAATAGAGGCAGATTCGAGCAATCTGTCAATCATAATCACATCACAACACAATCTTATCAAGATTTCAGTAGTATCGTCACACAATCCATAGAAATGTACTCCCATTTCTATTCAAGAACCGATAATCTAGATAACCAATCTCCTGATTTCTATCTTTCTGTATCTTCATCTGTCGACGATTCAGACATTTCCGTACAAATTCTGCTACAACTGATCTCCTCTGTTTATATCATAACTGTCTTTTCGAATTATCATATCTTTTATGTTACCAGCAAGAATACTGAATTGACTACTGTGCGCTTCTGACAAACATCTATCATTTCAAATTCAAAATATTCGGCACAAACAAGTCAGTTACTCATATATAATACAGTAGTACCTACCTGATATTCTGATTGGCACCCTACTCTGTTTATCGAAATCAAGTTCTGAACATTCTGATCAAATTTCTGAACTGCTATAACTTTAAAAATCAGCTCTGATTCGGCTTGAACTGTATATAATCTCAACAATATACAACAATCTGTATAACTACGGATTCAGAATAACAGCAATATCGGCTCAGATTCTAAATATCAATCCTCTATACTGATCTAATAAACTCATAGAACGTAATTTCTGACAATATTGTCGATCTGACTAACCGATTACATCTTCAACGTTGTTTAGATCAACTACTATATCATCTTCGAATGTAATGTCCCCCAAACAATATACTCTGTCTCAAATACTGTTTTAGAACAATTACAATTCGTAAGAAATTTCAAAACAACAGTCACATATCATAATCTGCTAAACTCATGAAAAAATAAATTTCTTACATTTCTGACTCGGTGTCATTCTCAGCCACTGATCACTGCCTCAGCTGTGCTAATATCATTCGGTATACCATATTCGGATATCACATACTCGAAATACAATCTGTTTCAATCAAGATTCATATCTGAACAATTTCTGTATACAACAATTTCAGTTCTCAGATCCTTCAATACAAGATATTCGATTCAGTCAGTCATATGCCACGAGTATATCACAAAATATCATAGATAAACGGCATAAAATCATAAGAATACCTCTGAATCCAGGATTCATCAACCCATAATCAAAACTGAAGTATTTTACAGAGAAACACACAATCAGATGTAACTTTCGGTCAGTAAATCTTTTAACTGATATTTCAATTCTCTTAAATCAATCAATATCATTCTGTACGGACTTCTAAAATGAAACCAGTACCTGGTATCAAATCAAGGTGAAAATCACTCTCCCTGATATAAGGCAAATCCGGAATTTCATCTAGAAAGACTTTAGCAATTCTCCTGCTACTGACAAATCAGTTCACGGTATATTCATTTTCAGTAATCAACTGAATACATAAGGAATAACTTCATTCCTTTCGATAATCATCGAATCATAATTAATACGGAAATCAAAGGAATTCAAAATCGAAAATCCTTATCGTACATTATTCATTCTTCAGCCATTTCAGGTCCGAATCTTACCATCTCCTGGTAAGAATCTACAATAGCTCTGTACTTGTTCAATATATCCATATCAATAATGCTGCCAAAATTAGACAATACAAGTACAACATAATCTAACTCAATCTTATTCTCATCTTACTGCAGTATACAATATTTCACAGAATAGCACTGATATCAAATCCTCTCCCCAAAAGGTAAAGAGATCAATACTCCAGTAAATATAGACCCAATAGATAACACATGTCTCAATGCAATTCATACAAAATTATGTATAAGATGTATTAATATCTCTTAATAAATATGCAAAATAATCATAAAAGAATAGTTACCTGCCACTATATCATCAAGTGCCTCCTGGGTCTTTTCCTCGGTCACTACCACCAGATGATTCTGCTCCCTGAAATCTTCGGGAACTTTTCTGTGGACAGACTCTAGCAAAGTGTCCCTGCTGTTTACAGATATTGCACCTACCAGTCACTCCCTGGCATTGCTCTGTGGGATGTCTCCCTCCGCAAGTTCTGCAATAAACTCCAGTATAACTTGGGCTAGAACCACTGGAGCTAGATAAACCGCTCGGTCCGCTCCCTAATTTCTTAAACTGTTTCTTTCGAGCTTTCAACAGATCTGGCTTCCCACTCGTACTGCCACTATCAAATCTGAGAGAGGATTGTTGTGTCTGTGGTCGGATCACATCCAACCTCCCTCGTTGTCGACTCAAACTTGCCTCAGCTCTCTTTGCTTTATTCAAAGCATCACCAAAATGCTGGGGTCGCTCTACCTTTACCAAGGAAGATATCTCGGCATTCAATCCGTTAATGAACTGATCCGCTACAGCTTCATCATTCCCAGCTATAAGAGGAGCAAAACGTAATAAAGTAGAGAATTTAGCAACATATTCTTCAATATTCAGTTGGCCATGTTTCAAATTCTCAAACTCTGCTTTCTTGTCCTCTCGGTACGAAACTGAGAAAAAATCTTCGATAGAATTCAGCTCTAAAGATTTCCCACGTAATTACCGTACCACGCTGTTCTAATACTCTTTTGGTTGTAATCCACCAACTCCTTGCGACATCGTGTAATTGGTTGGGCACTAATTTAATTCTCCGTTCGTCTGGATACTCAAGTGAATCAAACAATATCTCTATGTCATCTAAACAATTCTCACAATCATCAGATGTCTCAGTACCTCTCAGAATCGGCGGTTGAAATGACTGAAACTGTTTCAACTGTATTTCCATCGGAGTTTCTGACACATCTATCTGATCAGTCGAAGTATTACCTCTTTCTGGAATTCTTCGAGGAGGTATATCTGATTACTACAAGAGTTAGTATCACGTGAGATAAATCAATCTCAGTCCTTTTCTGATCAGCTTACCTTCTGATCAAGAATTGGTTCTGATTCATTTTCAAATCAGACATATTACCAAATCAACTCAGATATTCAGGTAACATTTATTTAAAGACAATAACACATAATATCATGCTAGCACACACAATGTAATTCAACATTATAATAAATCACATGCTACCAATCAAAAGCAGGAAAGAAAACTCAATCTACCCCGCTCATTCTCCTCTATCTCAGTCTAAAGAACTTACAGTTCTAGAACCTGCTGTTCTGAAACCTAATGCTCTGATACCACCTGTTGTGGGGACCCGGACGCTAATTAAATTTTTAATCGTTCTTAGAATTATTCAATCAACTATAATAAACAGGGTCTAATTTTTTTTTTTAAAAAAATACAAAGCGGAAACGTTATGTAAATCAATATGAATTACATATTAAATATAAACATACAAGTCCTGTATTGTCTACAATAATTCAACTAGGTTCAACTACATATCAGTGCTGAATCCTAATTCACTTCTGAGCCCGGATCTCCACGCTATCTAGTACAGCCTCGTTTTCTTCTTGCCCCAGATTCTGTCCCACCTGTTGTCATGCACACATACAAACAAGACAACAACCGGATAACTCCGGTGAGAATTACATTCCCAGTATAAAACATGTATACATGCAATCATATAAACAATATAAAAGCATATAACAGGCATTCATAACATGTATCAACGTCGGCACCTGAATCAAATATTCTTAGCATGTATCATAATCCGAAACATGAATCAATATCAACAATAACTCTTACTCTAAACATGTACGATAATCAGGAACATAAATCAATGAATCAATATCCGTAACTCTCAAACTCAGATTAGACTCAATCCTAGTCCAGGGATCCCGGTTTCCAGACGTTGGTATTCCTATATCGACCAACAGTAATAGAAGAAACTCCGATTCTATCCACGTCGATATAATCAAACATCCAGTGTCTTGACCTATCCATCACAGACGATGGCACTATCGCCAATACACTATCTTGTGACATCGTGCAAGGTGCCCGTGGCGATCCCGCCACTATCAGGCACTTCTGTCACAAGATCACTCATCTAATCTTCTTCTAACACATGCTCTCTATAAATCAATAGAACAAGCATATCAAATCAAGTCCATGCAAATATCAATGCAATAATGTAAATTATGTGATTTAGGGAAACTCGAGTCAAACCTCCCTCGAGTTGTGCAATCCCAACTCAACATTAATTTATACCTTTCTCTTCTCGTTCTGACGAAGACGAAGTCCCGAATTCAACTTTGTCCATACCCAATCTGATAATGACAATATTGAACTTGTACAATATCAATCAATACTAAATCTGATCAATATCAATCAAATGATGTTTGGACGGTATAACAATACGGTCTCGATACCAATCAACTCACATATAAACACTCAATAACATTAAATCATAATCCTCAACAACATCAATCCACAAGACTCAAAATCTGTATCATTTCATACACATATATGCTGGAATTTCATAACAAAGGCATATCCTATCCGTTTTTCAATCCGGTATCAAATATGTTTGCTCTTCCATCTCAACAACCTATACTATCAAGCATATATGAATTCCTCCAACACATGTGTATCAAACACATGCTGAAAAGCAATAAAATGTATACCCTTTTCGAAGCCCTTATCAAGAGGATCAAGAATCTAAGATCGGATATAAATTCGGTTGGCCGGATCATTCAAAACCAACAACTTAAGCTTGAAGAAAACTTGACCTTTCCCTGGAGTTTCTCTCGGTAGTCTGATGTTGAGAGATGAAGAGTGAAGGACAACACATAATATTGCATGTCCAAGGGCAAGTGTCTTATTTTTCAGCCAACACGTCTTACCGCGGGTGCGCTCACCTTTAGACCGCGGGTGCGCTCAGTCATGTACCGCGGGTGCGTTAACCCTACTGTAGCAACACCGCGGGTGCGCGCTGTCTGGTACCGCGAGTGCGCTGTCGTCTGTATGCAACAATCCAACTCACTGCCCACACACCGCGGGTGCGTTCGAATTTGAGGCGCGGTTGCGGTCTCTCTCTTTGTCAACAAACTCAATTTGCAACGTCGCTTCTCCACGTCTGTTCTTCCATCGCCTTATTCATAATATATAACAATTCAAAAGTATCAAACTAAAATCTCGGGCATTACATTTCTCCCCCCCTAAGATACGATTTCGTCCCTGAAATCACAGGTAATCAAATCAGATATATATATGAAAGAAATGTATAAGAGAGGTTACTCAGAAAACTCATCTCCCTGAAACAATCCTGAAATCTCAGTCTCATATCAGATTATGTCTTTCAAGTAACATTTTTAATTCCCTGACGACTTTACTGTATATTCAACAGTAGAATAGTCTTCGTTCTGAATTTTCTTTCTTTCACGGATCTCTGATTCCAGACTGGAGTAATAATTCAAAAAATATAATATCATAATATCCTTCGGAATAACCCTGTTCGAATCAATCTTGCAATACTGGCTATACAACATCCGTATATACCAATCCACAGCTCATAACAAATCAATATCAGCATCTACTACCACCTCTGTTTATCCCAGTCAGTGCTATATTCAATTTTCAGCCTCAAATATCAACAGTCATCGTCAGACGTTGGCTTATTTAGTCTGTCTATTCTGAGCTGTCTTCGTTCTCTTCTGAATCAGTTGCATTTTCTTTATCATATCTCTGACCTTATCAGATCCAATCTCAGGTATCTCCGATATATTATCTCTATGCAAAGGAAATTTACAGTTCTCACTGTATAATACCGTAACTGAAGCTATCTCAATACTCATCTGATAGCTATAGTTATACTATCATTCACAAAGTGACAATAAATCATGTCAACTAGTGCTAAAATCCAGCACTACATGTCCTGGATATCCTCCTGTCTCAGGATAGTACGCTCTGACTATCCGTCGATTTATAGACAATAGATAAAAGAGTTTATTTTATACTCTGCCAAAAGTACAGAATCAATCAAAAATTATAGTATGATATAATCAACTTTGGCATTCAATACAATCTGACCCCTTTTCTTACATAAATCTCAGTTATCTGATCATGTCTGTACATCTTCCTGTACAACATAATAGAGGCAGATTCGAGCAATCTGTCAATCATAATCACATCACAACACAATCTTATCAAGATTTCAGTAGTATCGTCGCACAATCCATAGAAATGTACTCCCATTTCTATTCAAGAACCGATAATCTAGATAACCAATCTCCTGATTTCTATCTTTCTGTATCTTCATCTGTCGACGATTCAGACATTTCCGTACAAATTCTGCTACAACTGATCTCCTCTGTTTATATCATAACTGTCTTTTCGAATTATCATATCTTTTCTGTTACCAGCAAGAATACTGAATTGACTACTGTGCGCTTCTGACAAACATCTATCATTTCAGCTTCGAAATATTCGGCACAAACAAGTCGGTTACTCACATATAATACAGTAGTACCTACCAGATATTCTGATTGGCACCCTACTCTGTTTATCGAAATCAAGTTTTGAACATTCTGATCAAATTTCTGAACTGCAGTAACTTTAAAAATCAGCTCTGATTCAGCTTGAACTTATATAATCTCAACAATATACAACAATCTGTATAACTACGGATTCAGAATAATAGCAATATCGGCTCAGATTCTAAATATCAATCCTCTATACTGATCTAATAAACTCATAGAACATAATTTCTGACAATATTGTTGATCTGACTAATCGATTACATCTTCAACGTTGTTTAGATCAACTACTATATCATCTTCGAATGTAATGTCCCCCAAACAATATACTCTGTCTCAAATACTGTTTTAGAACAATTACAATTCGTAAGAAATTTCAAAACAACAGTCACATATCATAATCTGCTAAACTCATGAAAAAATAAATTTCTTACATTTCTGACTCGGTGTCATTCTCAGCCACTGATCACTGCCTCAGCTGTGCTAATATCAATCGGTATACCATATTCGGATATCACATACTCGAAATAAAATCTGTTTCAATCAAGATTCATATCTTAACAATTTCTGTATACAACAATTTCAGTTCTCAGATCCTTCAATACAAGATATTCGATTCAGTCAGTCATATGCCACGAGTATATCACAAAATATCATAGATAAACGGCATAAAATCATAAGAATACCTCTGAATCCAGGATTCATCAACCCATAATCAAAACTGAAGTATTTTAAAGAGAAACACACAATCAGATGTAACTTTCGGCCAGTAAATCTTCTAACTGATATTTCAATTCTTTCCAATCAATCAGTATCATTCTGTACGGACTTCTAAAATGAAACCAGTACCTGGTATCAAATCAAAGTGAAAATCACTCTCCCTGATATAAGGCAAATCCGAAATTTCATCTAGAAAGACTTTAGCAATTCTCCTGCTACTGACAAATCAGTTCACGGTATATTCATTTTCAGTAATCAACTGAATACATAAGGAATAACTTCATTCCTTTCGATAATCATCGAATCATAATTAATATGGTAATCAAAGGAATTCAAAATCGAAAATCCTTATCGTACATTATTCTTTCTTCAGCCATTTCAGGTCCGAATCTTACCATCTCCTGGTAAGAATCTACAATAGCTCTGTACTTGTTCAATATATCCATATCAATAATGCTGCCAAAATTAGACAATACAAGTACAACATAATCTAACTCAATCTTATTCTCATCTTACTGCAGTATACAATATTTCACAGAATAGCACTGATATCAAATCCTCTCCCCAAAAGGTAAAGAGATCAATACTCCAGTAAATATAGACCCAATAGATAAAACATGTCTCAATGCAATTCATACAAAATTATGTATAAGATGTATTAATATCTCTTAATAAATATGCAAAATAATTATAAAAGAGCAGTTACCTGCCACTATATCATCAAGTGCCTCCTGGGTCTGTTCATCGGTCACTACCACCAGATGATTCTGCTCCCTGAAATCTTCGGGAACTTTTCTGGGGACAAACTCTAGCAAAGTGTCCCTGCTGTTTACAGATATTGCACCTACCAGTCACTCCCTGGCATTGCTCTGTGGGATGTCTCCCTCCGCAGGTTCTGCAATAAACTCCAGTATAACTTGGGTTAGAACCACTGGAGCTAGATAAACCGCTCGGTCCGCTCCCTAATTTCTTAAACTGTTTCTTTCGAGCTTTCAACAGATCTGGCTTCCCACTCGTACTGCCACTATCAAATCTGAGAGGGGATTGCTGTGTCTGGGGTCGGATCACATCCAACCTCCCTCGTTGTCGACTCAAACTTGCCTCAGCTCTCTTTGCTTTATTTAAAGCATCACCAAAATGCTGGGGTCGCTCTACCTTTACCAAGGAAGATATCTCGGCATTCAATCCGTTAATGAACTGATCCGCTACAGCTTCATCATTCCCAGCTATAAGAGGAGCAAAACGTAATAAAGTAGAGAATTTAGCAACATATTCTTCAATATTCAGTTGGCCATGTTTCAAATTCTCAAACTCTGCTTTCTTGTCCTCTCGGTACGAAACTGAGAAAAAATCTTCGATAGAATTCAGCTCTAAAGATTTCCCACGTAATTACCGTACCACGCTGTTCTAATACTCTTTTGGTTGTAATCCACCAACTCCTTGCGACATCGTGTAATTGGTTGGGCACTAATTTAATTCTCCGTTCGTCTGGATACTCAAGTGAATCAAACAATATCTCTATGTCATCTAAACAATTCTCAGAATCATCAGATGTCTCAGTACCTCTCAGAATCGGCGGTTGAAATGACTGAAACTGTTTCAACTGTATTTCCATCGGAGTTTCTGACACATCTATCTGATCAGTCGAAGTATTACCTCTTTCTGGAATTTTTCGAGGAGGTATATCTGATTACTACAAGAGTTAATATCACATGAGATAAATCAATCCCAGTCCTTTTCTGATCAGCTTACCTTCTGATCAAGAATTGGTTCTGATTCATTTTCAAATCAGACATATTACCAAATCAACTCAGATATTCAGGTAACATGTATTTAAAGACAATAACACATAATGTCATGCTAGCACACACAATGTAATTCAACATTATAATAAATCACATGCTACCAATCAAAAGCAGGAAAGAAAACTCAATCTACCCCGCTCATTCTCCTCTATCTCAGTCTAAAGAACTTACAGTTCTAGAACCTGCTGTTCTGAAACCTAATGCTCTGATACCACCTGTTGTGGGGACCCGGACGCTAATTAAATTTTTAATCGTTCTTAGAATTATTCAATCAACTATAATAAACAGGGTCTAATTTTTTTTTAAAAAAAATACAAAGCGGAAACGTTATGTAAATCAATATGAATTACATATTAAATATAAACAATCAAGTCATGTATTGTCTACAATAATTCAACTAGGTTCATGTAAAGGGGGCCTAAAACTCCTTTCTTGAAATTTGCGGAAAATTCAAAATTTTCTTTTTAAAAGAACTTAAATGGCCTCATTCATAAAATCACTGGGGAATCAAGTTCAATGTTTAAAATAATAGCATCGGAAGAAAATAAAGTTTTGCCAACAATAACAATTTAAAAATTATCCAACGACTGATAAAAATTGTTTGCGGAATAAAATAACAACTGCTGCACTGAGGTCCTCGGGTGCCACTACTGCCGACCCAAGCTGGCTCACTGGTCCCCGCCCTCGGCCCTGGCCTCATCAGTACCTACAACAATCAAGTCTAGTGAGCCTAAAGACTCAGCATGCATAAATCGCATCTAACGAGTAAAAATCTGAATTTAAAATATGCATGAGTTAACATATCCTGTCCTGAGGCATACTGAAAAATAATCTGTACTGAGCAATTATAATACGTGCATAAATGAACTGATAATCACAGTAAAAATGTCTGCTCCTTGGAGCCTGTACTGAAATAACTGATAAAATTTTCTGTTGAAATTATGTTTTACGCCTGTGGCCACTGCACTAAGCTGAACTGATCGGTAACTGGCTACCGGGAAGGCTGAAACTGAACTGAGCTGGCCGGTCACTGGCGACCGGGTGGTACCATACTGAACTGATCGGTCACTGGCGACCGAAAAAAAATAACACTCCCACATAGTGAATGAACCACAAGCCATATCGCATAAATCTCAAAAATAATCATTTTCTGTTTAATGCACGTAAAATAATTAACTGACGTAATGAAAATTCCTGTAATTTTACCAACTGGATTGGATTGGATCGTCCCCAGGCTCGCTGCAACCTAACTGTGCTATGAAAAATATGCAATAGCTTAAACTTGACCAACTATGCAATTTACGTTCAAAAGATGCGATTATGACGCCTAATGACTTCGCATTTAATCATGACTCCGAGCCAACCTGAACCGACACCGAACCGACGTATAGTCATGATTAAAATATGCTGAAAAATCATAAAATAATGCTCCTAAAATGATAGGGTCGAAATCTAGGTGGAATGGAGGCCAAAACACGAAACGCTCTTTCGAGAGTCAATTTGGCACATTGCACCGTAAATTCTCGTACGACCTCGAAAATGATCCGAATGACAAACGGTCAAAAACATGACCTTCCTAACTCAATGAGGCACTGTCCAGTCCAAGGCCATGGGCTAAAAGCCAACCAAGAACTCAAACGAGCCTTCTAAACGACACAACAACATGCTGTAATTTCCAGCAGCTGCGCAACTACACGACTTGCGTTGGTTTCGAGACTACCGGCCATTAGGGGCGTGAACCACCGACCAGAGACTCTTACCAACATCCCAAGGAATGATTTGAACCATGGCTAAGGGCCCTAGGCCAGCCACAATCCGCATCACACCAAAACTCAACCGAAGGGTCCAACCGAGACCAACGTGCGTGCGTGTGTAGTGTTTATGCTATGATCGATGTATCGTGTCATTCCAATGGCCATTTGATTGACCATGGCACGATCTAGACATCTAGGAGCATGATATGAACCGTGGCTAAGGGCCATAGGCCAACCAAGATCCATACCAAGCAACCAAAAGAAACGAACCGAAAGCTGTCCAACCGAAGTAGCCGAAGGGGTATAGGGGCTGTTGTGATGTTTTTATTAAAAACCGATGAGCCATGGACCAAGCCACCAAAAGGGCAACTTAGTCACGTCTTAGACATGCTAGGGAAGTGATCCAACCATGGCTAAGAGCCCTTAGGGCAGCCAAGATCAGATCCAACCCCTTGGCAACCAAACTGAAAATTTCGAACTCAAAAAGGGACACAAATGGTGTTGCTGTCATTTCTTTCTTTCCAGCGAACATGGGCTGAAACCGATGGACAAATGTGGTCCTAATGCATCCTATTACATGTATATAAGTCGCCTTGGGAGTCTGGAGTCGAACCAATCACCTGAAACTCACAAACCAAGAAAAACGTGAAGCTTGCCAAGGAAGAACGAAAATTCTGCATGTGTTGTTCCAAAATGTTTTGACATGTATCTCGGTTTTTGCTTGAATAAACATGATCATGTACTGAAAAATAAATGATAATATGACTTGATTGAGGTTTGAAAGAAATCTAGACATGCTTGGTTTCGTTTCGAAAGAAAACGAACGAAACGACGACGACGCGGCACGGAGGAGATGGAGCGCTTCTCTTGTTCTTTCTAGTTCTCGATTTTTCTTGCCTTCCCTCTAGCTAAGACTCACGATTTTTCTACACTGAAAATGGATCTGAATGATGAGGTATTTCGGTGGTGAGGGAGGGGGAGTGATGGTTATGAAGGTGAGGAGAAGGGTGCACAATAATAGGATCATATCAAGACCAAGTCTTCCCAAATTTGAATTTTTGAATTTGAATTGCTATCAAATGATATGTGGGATGGTTCTAGAATGTAAGTGGCCGAAATCTCTCTTGTTTCTAGACTAGGATATGTCCATTAATTAATTAAATTGTGCTCCCAAAAATCCTAGAATTATCCTACAACTTACATGCAAAGAAATGGTCAAAAGGTTGATGAGTTGGCAATTGAGTTGCCTAGCAACTAAGGGGCCGAAATTATGCTAATAAAATGAGTGGGAAGTGATGGTTATCTAGTCAACTAATAATCCTTGAAAGCCTTACTAATCCTTTAAATAATTTAGTGAGCTAACCCCTTAATTAAATAACTTAAATGAGCTCATTTCTTAATCACCTCAAATAATTAAATTAAATCCTCAAACCTCCCTTACTAACTTAAATGAACTTACTTGCTAGCTAAATTAACTTCTGGAAATATTTCCCGAATCTTAAATTCTACCTCAAAACTCCGACTCCGGTCCGGCCTCACTGAAATAACTGAAATGCTAAAATCAAACTACTGAACTGAAATAATGAATAATTAACTTCAAATAAATGGATTTAAAATAATTATGCAATGAAGTCAATTAAATTTAGAAATCTAGAATTATGCATGGCTTATACGTAGATTGATTTACGGGTTCTACAGTTCAACTACATATCAGTGCTGAATCCTAACTCACTTCTGAGCCCGGATCTCCACGCTATCTAGTACAGCCTCGTTTTCTTCTTGACCCTGATTCTGTCCCACCTGTTGTCATGCACACATACAAACAAGACAACAGCCGGATAACTCCGGTGAGAATTACATTCCCAGTATAAAACATGTATACATGCAATCATATAAATAATATAAAAGCATATAACAGGCATTCATAACATGTATCAACGTAGGCACCTGAATCAAATCTTCTTAGCATGTATCATAATCCGAAACATGAATCAATATCAACAATAACACTTACTCTAAACAGGTACGATAATCAGGAACATAAATCAATGAATCAATATACGTAACTCTCAAACTCAGATTAGACTCAATCCTAGTCTAGGGATCCCGGTTTCCAGACGTTGGTATTCCTATATCGACCAACAGTAATAGAAGAAACTCCGATTCTATCCACGTCGATATAACCAAACATCCAGTGTCTTGACCTATCCGTCACAGAGGATGGCACTATCGCCAATACACTATCTTGTGACATCGTGCAAGGTGCCCGTGGCGATCCCGCCACTATCAGGCACTTCTGTCACAAGATCACTCATCTAATCTTCATCTAACACATGCTCTCTATAAATCAATAGAACAAGCATATCAAATCAAGTCCATGCAAATATCAATGCAATAAGGTAAAGTATGTGATTTAGGGAAACTCGAGTCAAACCTCCCTCGAGTTGTGCAATCCCAACTCAACATTAATTTATACATTTCTCTTCTCGTTCTGACGAAGACGAAGTCCCGAATTCAACTTTGTCCATACCCAATCTGATAATGACAATATTGAACAGGTACAATATCAATCAATACTAAATCTGATCAATATCAATCAACTGATGTTTCGACGGTATAACAATACAGTCTCGATACCAATCAACTCACATATAAACACTCAATAACATTAAATCATAATCCTCAACAACATCAATCCACAAGACTCAAAATCTGTATCATTTCATACACATATATGCTGGAATTTCATAACAAAGGCATATCCTATCCGTTTTTCAATCCGGTATCAAATATGTTTGCTCTTCCATCTCAACAACCTATACTATGAAGCATATATGAATTCCTCCAACACATGTGTATCAAAACATGCTGAAAAGCAATAAAATGTATACCCTTTTCGAAGCCCTTATCAAGAGGATCAAGAATCTAAGCTCGGATTTAAATTCGGTTGGCCGGATCATTCAAAACCAACAACTTAAGCTTGAAGAAAACTTGACCTTTCCCTGGAGTTTCTCTCGGTAGTCTGATGTTGAGAGATGAAGAGTGAAGGACAACACATAATATTGCATGTCCAAGGGCAAGTGTCTTATTTTTCAGCCAACACGTCTTACCGCGGGTGCGCTCACCTTTAGACCGCGGGTGAGCCAAGCTCACGGCATCCCATCCAAAATTCTAGAATCTACGACCGCAGGTGAGCTCAGTCATGTACCGCGGGTGCGCTAACCCTACTGTAGCAACACCGCGGGTGCGCGCTGTCCGGTACCGCGGGTGCGCTGTCGTCTGTATGCAACAATCCAACTCACTGCCCACACACCGCGGGTGCGTTCGAATTTGAGGCGCGGTTGCGGTCTCTCTCTTTGTCAACAAACTCAATTTGCAACGTCGCTTCTCCACGTCTGTTCTTCCATCGCCTTATTCATAATATATAACAATTCAAAAGTATCAAACTAAAATCTCGGGCATTACAGCTCAATTGAGCAAACATTCTACTTATGATTTCCAGTTCAGTTATGCATGTATTATAATTACTCATGACATGATATTTTTACGTTATGCCACACTCATGATATGTTATTTTCACTTCGCATGCAATTTTATTATTACTACTGGTTATTTACGATATATGCATGCTGAGTCTTTAGACTCACTAGACTTGATTGTTGTAGGTACTGATGAGGACGGGACTGAGGGCGGGGACCAGTGAGCCAGCTCGGGTCGGCAGTAGTGGAACCCGAGAACCTCATTTTCAGCATTTACCATTTTTATGCTCAAACATTTTTATCAGTTGTTGGATTACTTTAACTTGTTATTTTGCAAACAATAATTTCTTCCGCTGATATTTTGAACATTAGACTTGATTTAGCAGTTTATTTTATGAATGAGGCATTTTGATTATTTTAAAAAGAAAATTTTAAATTTTTTCGCAAATTTTCAAACACGAATTTTCGTGCAATTATAATAAAAATCGGTTTAAATGTTCTTTCAAGAACAACCTGCTCTGATACCACTTGTTGGGATCGAGAAAGAGTTTGGGGGGGTGAATCAACTCTTTCAAATTTTCCTTTTAAAAGCTACAATAGCTTGTTCTTGAAAATTTTAACACGGATGAATTAAATCGAGTTTGATTTTCAAACCAAGCGGAAGACACTCGAAATAATCCTTCGTAGAAACCGATCAAAGATTTTGTAAAGCATTTAAAATATATGCAAGTTGAATGAGTAAAAATATTTTTGTTGAAGCATTTTATCAAACACTTGGTATGCAATATTTTGGTATTTGAAGAACACATAAAATTCTTCAATAATGATTCTTTAAAAATAGTGGAAATGAACAATAATGCAATAAACAAATTGTAGAACCCGTAAGTCAGTAGACGTATAAGCCATGCATAATTCTAGATTTTTAAATTTAATTGACTTCATTGCATAATTATTTTAAATGCATTTATTTGAAGTTAATTATTTATTATTTCAGTTCAGCAGTTTGATTTTTAGCATTTCAGTATTTTCAGTGAGGCCGGACCGGAGTTGGAGTTTTGAGATAGAATTTAAGATTTGAGAAATATTTCCAGAAGTTAATTTCGCTAGTAACTAAGTTTATTTAAGTTAGAAAGGAAGGTTTGAAGATTTAATTTAATTATTTGAGGTGATTAAGAAATGAACTCATTTAAGTTATTAAATTAAGGGGTTAGCTCACTAAATTATTTAAAGGATTAGTAAGGCTTTCAAGGATTATTAGTTGACTAGATAATCAACATTTCCCTTTATTTTATCATGCATTTTTCGGCCACCCTTAGTGCTAGAAGATTCATTTTCCAACTCACCAACTTTGACCAATTCTTTGCATGTAATTAGTAGGATAATTCTAGGATTTTTGGGAGCACAATTTAATTAAATAAATGGACATATCCTAGTCTAGAACAAGAGAAATTTCGGCCACTACCTCCTAGAAGCATCCACCAACTCATTTGATATCAATTCAAAATTTAAAATTCAAAGGGGAGTGGACTTGGTCTTGATTCTTCCTTATATTGTGCACCCTTCTCCTCACCCCTCATAACCATTCCCCCCCCCCCCCCCCCCCCCCCCTCTCCTTTTCAAAAATTCAGAGTGAATTCACACTCATTTTCAGTAGAAAAATCGTGAGGTACCTAGCCAAAAAGAAGAGAGAAAAATCGAGAGCAAGGTAAGGTAGAAAAGAGAAGCGCTCCACCTCCTCCGTGCCGCGTCGTCGTTGTTTCGTTCGTTTTCTTTCGAAACGAAACCAGGCATGTCTAGATTTCTTTCAAACCTCAATCAAGTCATATTATCATTTATTTTTCAGTACATGATCATGTTTTAGCAAGCAAAAACCGAGATACATGTCAAAATATTTTTGGAACACACATGCAGAATTTCGGCCCTTTCATGACAAGCTTCACGTTTTTCTGAGTTTTGTGGTTTCAGGTGATTGGTTCGATTCCAGGCTCCCAAGGCGGCTTGTATACATGTAGTAGGATGCATTAGGACCATGTTGGTCCATTCAAACCAGCCCCATACTTTCTGGAAAACCGAAATGACAGCAAGTTCCCCATAAGTGCAGAAATGTTGTTCGAAAAATTTCAGTTTTGTGTCAAGGGTTGTGGATCTGATCTTGGCTGCCCCAAGGGCCTTTAGCCATGGTTGGATCACTTCCCTAGCATGTCTAAGACGTGACTAAGTCGCCCTTTTGGTGGCTTGGTCCATGGCTCATCGGTTTTTAAATAATCAACAAGAACAGCCCCTTTCCCCATTCGGCCCTTCCATTTTTCAGCATATGGTTCGTTTCTTTGTGGCTTGGTGTGGATCTTGGTTGGCCTATGGCCCTTAGCCACGGTTCATATCATGCTCCTAGATGTCTAGATTGTGCCATGGTCAATCAAATGGCCACTGGAACGACGCAAGACATCGATCATAGCATAAACACTACACACGCATACACGTTGCTCTCGGTTGGACCCTTCGGTTGAGTTTTGGTATGATGCGGATTGTGGCTGGCCTAGGGCCCTTAGCCATGGTTCAAATCATTCCTTGGGATGTTGGTAAGAGTCTCTGGTCGGTGGTTCACGCCCCTAATGGCCGATAGTCTTGAAACCAACGCAAGTCTTGTAGTTGCGCAGCTGCTGGAAATTACAGCATGTTGCTGTGTCGTTTAGAAGGCTCGTTTGAGTTCTTGGTTGGCTTTTAGCCCATGGCCTTGGACTGGACAGTGCCTCATTGAGTTGGGAAGGTCATTTTTTTGACCGTTCGTCATTTGGATCATTTTTGAGGTCGTACGAGAATTTACGCTGCAATGTGCCAATTTGACTCTCGAAAGAGCGTTTCGTGTTTTGGCCTCCATTCCACCTAGATTTCGACCCTATCATTTTAGGAACATTATTTTATGATTTTTCAGCGTATTTTAATCATGACTATACGTCGGTTCAGTGTCGGTTCAGGTTGGCTCGGAGTCATGATTAAATGCGAAGTCATTAGGCATCATAGTCGCATCTTTTGAACGTAAATTGCATAGTTGGTCAAGTTTAAGCTATTGCATATTTTTCATAGCCCAGTTAGGTCGCACCGAGCCTGGGAACGATCCAATCCAATCCAGTTGGTAAAATTACGGGACATTTTCATTATGCCAGTTAATTATTTTACGTGCATTAAATAGAAAATGATTATTTTTGAGATTTATGCGATATGGCTTGTGGTTCATTCACTATGTGGGAGTGTTATTTTATACGATCGCCAGTGACCGATCAGTTCAGTATGGTACCACCCGGTCGCCAGTGACCGGTCAGCTCAGTTCAGTTTCAGCCTCCTCGGTAGCCAGTTACCGATCAGTTCAGCTTAGTGCAGTGGCCACAGGCGTAAAACATAATCTCAACAGAAAATTTTATCAGATATTTCAGTACAGGCTCCAAGGAGCAAATATTTTTACAGTGACTTCCAGTTCAGTTATGCACGTATTATAATTGCTCAGTACAGATTATTTTCAGTATGCCTCAGGACAGGATATTTTATCTCATGCATATTTTAAATTCAGATTTTTACTCGTTACCTGCGATTTATGCATGCTGAGTCTTTAGGCTCACTAGACTTGATTGTTGTAGGTACTGATGAGGCCAGGGCCGAGGGCGGGGACCAGTGAGCCAGCTTGGGTCGGCAGTAGTGGCACCCGAGGACCTCAGAGCAGCAGTTGTTATTTTCTTCGCAAACAATTTTTATCAGTTGTTGGATATTTTTAAATCGTTGTTGTTGGCAAAACTTTGATTTTCTTCCGCTGCAATATTTTGAAATATTGGACTTGATTCACCAGTGATTTTATGAATGAGGCCATTTAAGTTCTTTTAAAAAGAAAATTTTAAATTTTTCCGCAAATTTCCAAGAAAGGAGTTTTAGGGCCTTCACAGTTGGTATCAGAGCGGTGGTTCTGTATAGGGTTTCACTACTACTGACCGCGAGAAGCTCACAAAGCCACGTCTTCGGTCTGTAAGTTTTTCAGTTCAGCATTTTGTTCAGCATTTTAGTTAAAGCATGAATTAGTTTGTCAGCATGCTTCCAGATTTTTCAGTACTTCAGTGTTCATTTAAAATAAATTATGGAATTATGCATGTTAGTTACGTATGGGTTATGTTGGAACAGTATGCCCCCTAGACGCATTTTAGAGCGCAACAGAGAGGAGGAGCCTCGCCAAGAGGACAGGGAGGAACATAGACCGGAGGGAGACCTACCACCTCCTCCACCGCCCCCACCGGACATGAATGCCCAGATGTTAGCTGGGTTGGCACAGTTCTTCGCACAGTTTGCGGGGGGCAATGCCGCAGCCGTAGCCACAGCCGCAACCAGGCCGACAGGGCCCGAGGCTGTGTATGAGCGATTCATGAAGATGCGCCCGAAGGAATTCTCTGGGGCATCTGACCCCATGGTTGCCGAGGGATGGATCAAATCCCTCGAGGTTATCTTCGATTTTATGGAGCTGGGGGACGCAGACCGAGTCCGATGTGCCACCTACCTGTTCACTGGAGACGCCCGCTTATGGTGGGAAGGAGCTTCGGTAGCCCTGACATTGGCTACACTTTCTTGGACCCGCTTTACGGAGGTTTTCTACTCCAAGTATTTTGCTGAGGAGGTTCGCACCAGGCTGACCACCGAGTTCATGAGCCTGAGGCAGGGGGATATGACGGTTACGGAGTTTATCCGTAAGTTCGAGAGGGGCTGTCACTTTGTGCCCCTGATCGCGAATGATGCCAGAGCCAAGCTGATGCACTTCCTGGTGGGCTTATGGCCGATCTTGCGCCGGGATGTTAGGGTATCTGACCCTGCTACTTATGAGATTGCCGTCTCCAAGGCCTTAGCCGCAGAGCAGGATCTGCGGGATATCGAGAGGGATCGCCAGGGCAAGCGCCCAGTCCAGGCACCGCACCGCCCTCCTCCTCATCAGCATCAGCAGCAGAATAAGAGGCCTTTTCATGGACCGCCCAGGAACCGAGGCCAGCAGCAGCAGCAGCAGCAGCGGGGACGCACAGCCCCGAGGACTCAGGAGCACCCAGTTTGTCTCAGGTGCTCACGTCGCCATCCTGGAGCATGTATGGCTGGCTCAGGAAAGTGTTTTAAGTGTGGCAGTCCAGACCACATATTGCTGCAGTGCCCTCAGAGGAATCTGCCTACCCAAGGCAGAGTTTTTGCTCTCCATGCCGCGGAAGCCAACCCGGAGACTATGTTGTTGACAGGTACCTTTAAACTTTAAGCTATTATTTGAATTTCAGCATTTTGGGAATCGGGATTTAGATTTTTGAACTTAGAACTGTTATAGGATTGCATGCTCTACTCAGATTTATTTCAGAGGAATTAAGCTAGAGGAACCTTGACCTTTGCATGTCTATAAGTTTAGATCTTGTAGTGGGATTCAACTTAGAGCTCCGCTCTTTCAGGGAGAATTTTTATATCTGGTTCCGCTACCAAGGCCTTGATAGATTCAGGGGCCACTCACTCATTTATTTCGGAGGTCTTTGCAAACTTTCTCAAGATCCAGACCATTGGGCTAGATACAGCCTTTTCAGTAGTGTTGTCGTCAGGCGAGGAGATGGCAGCCACCAATGTTATCCGAGATATAGACCTTGAGTTGCACGGTAATCTTGTTTATGCGGATCTGATTGTGCTACCGATGCCGGAATTTGACATCATCCTAGGGATGGACTGGCTATTGAGGAACAGAGTGTTGATAGACTTCCAGCGGAGATCTGTTCTTGTCCGACCGCCTGGAATGGAGCAGTTCTTATTTGAGCCGGACAGGTACTTTCCTTTACCGCGCATTATTCCTTATGTTCAGGCTAGGAAGCTCATGCATAGAGGGTGTCGGGCATTTCTAGCAACCTTTTTATCTGTCCCCGAGGAACCCAGCCAGTCAGCTTCAGATGTTCCGGTTGTCAGAGATTTCTTAGACGTTTTTCCCGAAGACGTCTCTGGTATGCCACCAGAGAGAGAGGTGGAGTTTTCCATTGAGCTTATGCCAGGTACGGCTCCGATATCCAAAGCGCCGTACCGACTAGCACCGACAGAGATGGCAGAGCTTAAGAAGCAGATCCAGGAACTTCTCGACAAGGAGTTCATTCGCCCGAGCTTTTCTCCATGGGGCGCGCCAGTCTTATTCGTGAAAAAGAAGGATGGCTCGATGAGGCTTTGCATTGACTACCGGGAGTTGAACAGGGTTACAGTGAAGAATAAATACCCACTGCCGAGGATTGAGGATCTGTTTGACCAGTTGCAGGGAGCTTCGATTTTCTCCAAGATAGATCTGCGTTCTGGTTATCACCAGTTGAGGGTGAGAGGTGCTGATGTTTCGAAGACAGCTTTCAGGACTCGTTATGGTCACTACGAGTTCCTTGTGATGCCGTTCGGTCTGACGAATGCGCCAGCGATCTTTATGGATCTCATGAATCGCGTATTTCAGCCGTACCTCGACCAGTTTGTGATAGTGTTCATAGATGACATTCTCGTCTACTCCAAGAGTCGGGAGGAGCACAGCAGGCATCTGACCACAGTGTTGCAGACATTGCAGAAACATAAACTATTCGCAAAGTTCAGTAAGTGCGAATTCTGGTTAGAGAAGGTGGCGTTCTTGGGCCACATTGTTTCTAGCAGTGGCATTGAGGTAGACCCGGCGAAAGTTGTAGCAGTCAGAGATTGGGTTGTGCCTCAGAATGCATCCGAGATCCGCAGTTTCCTTGGGCTAGCAGGATATTACAGAAAATTCATCCAAGGATTTTCCTCTATCGCCGTTCCACTCACAGCACTGACAAAGAAAAATGTGAAGTTTGTGTGGAGCGAGGAGTGTCAGAAGAGCTTCGATACTTTGAAGCAAGCTCTTATTTCAGCACCAGTTTTGGCCATGCCATCAGGGCCCGGCGAGTTTGTCCTTTATACCGATGCTTCAAGCTTGGTTTAGGTGCAGTTTTGATGCAGCATGGGAGAGTGATAGCGTATGCTTCTCGACAGCTGAAAATCCACGAGAAGAATTACCCTACCCATGATCTGGAGTTAGCGGCCGTAGTTTTTGCTTTGAAGATTTGGAGGCACTATCTGTATGGAGAGAAGTGCCAGATCTTTACCGACCATAAGAGCCTCAAGTATTTCTTTACGCAGAAGGAGCTGAACATGCGTCAGAGGCGTTGGTTGGAGCTTGTGAAAGACTAGGATTGTGACATTAGCTACCACCCGGGTAAAGCTAACGTAGTTGCGGATGCTTTGAGCAGGAAAGTCGCAGTGATGGCTCATTTGACGATTCAGAAACCTCTTCAGATCGAGATGCAGAGGTTTGATCTTGAGACTTACCCTCGAGGTAGAGTTCCTCGTTTATCTACCTTGACTATCCAGTCCTCTCTTTTTGACCGTATTCGCAGTGGTCAGACCGCAGATGAGCAGTTGGCACAGTGGAAGAAGAGAGATGAAGCCAAGGGCAGTGTTTTGTATTCAGTCAGCGACGGTATTGTGAGATACCGAGATAGGATATGGGTTCCCAGCAGTGATTCTAACCAAGCAGACATCTTATCAGAGGCCCATACGTCCCCGTACTCCATTCACCCTGGGAGTACGAAGATGTACAAAGATCTGCGGCTATTGTATTGGTGGCCAGGAATGAAGAAGGACATCAGGCGTTTTGTATCCGAGTGCCTGACTTGCCAGTTAGTGAAGGCCGAGCATCAGAGACCAGCAGGTTTGCTCAAGCCTCTTCCTATTCCCGAGTGGAAGTGGGAGAACATTACCATGGACTTTGTGACCGGATTGCCGAGGTCAGCCAGAGGATCGAATGCTATCTGGGTGATTCTAGATCGTCTTACCAAATCAGCGCACTTCTTGCCTATTAAGACGACTTTCACCATGGTTCAGTATGCAGAGCTGTATATCCGAGAGATAGTCCGACTCCATGGTATTCCAGTTTCTATCGTATCCGACAGAGATCCCAGATTCACTTCCTCGTTTTGGAAGAGTTTGCATTCGACTATGGGTACGAAGTTGCTGTTTAGCACAGCTTTCCATCCGCAGACAGATGGACAGTCGGAGCGAGTTATTCAGATCTTAGAGGATCTTCTCCGTGCTTGCGTCATTGATTTCTCTGGGAGTTGGGAGTCGAACTTACCATTGGTAGAGTTCACCTATAACAACAGTTTCCAGTCGTCTATAGGTATGGCTCCGTATGAGGCGCTGTATGGCCGCAAGTGTAGATCTCCTGTTCATTGGGATGAAGTAGGAGAGAGAGCAGAGTTGGGTCCAGAGATTTTTCAGCAGGCAGCAGATGTAGTAGTCAAGATCCGTGATAGGATGAGGACTGCTCAGAGTCGACAGAAGAGTTATGCCGATCAGCGGAGGAGAGAGTTAGAGTTTGCAGTGGGCGATCATGTCTTCGTGAAAGTGGCACCTATGAAGGGTGTCATGAGATTTGGCAAGAAAGGGAAGCTCAGTCCGAGATTCATTGGACCGTTTGAGATCCTCGACAGAGTTGGGACGCTAGCGTATCGTGTGGCTCTTCCGCCAAATCTGGCCGGAGTACACAATGTCTTTCACGTCTCCATGCTGAGGAAGTATATGGCAAATCCTTCGCATGTGCTGAACTTCGAGCCGTTGCAGCTTACTCCGAACTTATCTTATGAGGAGAGACCCGTGCAGATCCTAGACAGACAGGAGAAGAAACTTCGGAACAAGTTGGTTAAGCGAGTCAAAGTCAAATGGCTCAACCATTCAGAGGAGGAAGCTACGTGGGAGTTTGAGCCGGAGATGAGAAGTCGATACCCTGAGTTATTCGGTGAGTTCTAATTTCGAGGACGAAATTTATTTAAGGGGGGAAGGATTGTAGAACCCGTAAGTCAGTAGACGTATAAGCCATGCATAATTCTAGATTTTTAAATTTAATTGACTTCATTGCATAATTATTTTAAATGCATTTATTTGAAGTTAATTATTTATTATTTCAGTTCAGCAGTTTGATTTTTAGCATTTCAGTATTTTCAGTGAGGCCGAACCGGAGTTGGAGTTTTGAGATAGAATTTAAGATTTGAGAAATATTTCCAGAAGTTAATTTCGCTAGTAACTAAGTTCATTTAAGTTAGAAAGGAAGGTTTGAAGATTTAATTTAATTATTTGAGGTGATTAAGAAATGAACTCATTTAAGTTATTAAATTAAGGGGTTAGCTCACTAAATTATTTAAAGGATTAGTAAGGCTTTCAAGGATTATTAGTTGACTAGATAATCAACATTTCCCTTTATTTTATCATGCATTTTTCGGCCACCCTTAGTGCTAGAAGATTCATTTTCCAACTCACCAACTTTGACCAATTCTTTGCATGTAATTAGTAGGATAATTCTAGGATTTTTGGGAGCACAATTTAATTAAATAAATGGACATATCCTAGTCTAGAACAAGAGAAATTTCGGCCACTACCTCCTAGAAGCATCCACCAACTCATTTGATATCAATTCAAAATTTAAAATTCAAAGGGGAGTGGACTTGGTCTTGATTCTTCCTTATATTGTGCACCCTTCTCCTCACCCCTCATAACCATTTCCCCCCCCCCACCCCCCCCCCCCCCCCCTCTCCTTTTCAAAATTCAGAGTGAATTCACACTCATTTTCAGTAGAAAAATCGTGAGGTACCTAGCCAAAAAGAAGAGAGAAAAATCGAGAGCAAGGTAAGGTAGAAAAGAGAAGCGCTCCACCTCCTCCGTGCCGCGTCGTCGTTGTTTCGTTCGTTTTCTTTCGAAACGAAACCAGGCATGTCTAGATTTCTTTCAAACCTCAATCAAGTCATATTATCATTTATTTTTCAGTACATGATCATGTTTTAGCAAGCAAAAACCGAGATACATGTCAAAATATTTTTGGAACACACATGCAGAATTTCGGCCCTTTCATGACAAGCTTCACGTTTTTCTGAGTTTTGTGGTTTCAGGTGATTGGTTCGATTCCAGGCTCCCAAGGCGGCTTGTATACATGTAGTAGGATGCATTAGGACCATGTTGGTCCATTCAAACCAGCCCCATACTTGCTGGAAAACCGAAATGACAGCAAGTTCCCCATAAGTGCAGAAATGTTGTTCGAAAAATTTCAGTTTTGTGTCAAGGGTTGTGGATCTGATCTTGGCTGCCCCAAGGGCCTTTAGCCATGGTTGGATCACTTCCCTAGCATGTCTAAGACGTGACTAAGTCGCCCTTTTGGTGGCTTGGTCCATGGCTCATCGGTTTTTAAATAATCAACAAGAACAGCCCCTTTCCCCATTCGGCCCTTCCATTTTTCAGCATATGGTTCGTTTCTTTTGTGGCTTGGTCTGGATCTTGGTTGGCCTATGGCCCTTAGCCACGGTTCATATCATGCTCCTAGATGTCTAGATTGTGCCATGGTCAATCAAATGGCCACTGGAACGACGCAAGACATCGATCATAGCATAAACACTACACACGCATACACGTTGCTCTCGGTTGGACCCTTCGGTTGAGTTTTGGTATGATGCGGATTGTGGCTTGCCTAGGGCCCTTAGCCATGGTTCAAATCATTCCTTGGGATGTTGGTAAGAGTCTCTGGTCGGTGGTTCACGCCCCTAATGGCCGATAGTCTTGAAACCAACGCAAGTCTTGTAGTTGCGCAGCTGCTGGAAATTACAGCATGTTGCTGTGTCGTTTAGAAGGCTCGTTTGAGTTCTTGGTTGGCTTTTAGCCCATGGCCTTGGACTGGACAGTGCCTCATTGAGTTGGGAAGGTCATGTTTTTGACCGTTCGTCATTTGGATCATTTTTGAGGTCGTACGAGAATTTACGCTGCAATGTGCCAAGTTGACTCTCGAAAGAGCGTTTCGTGTTTTGGCCTTCCATTCCACCTAGATTTCGACCCTATCATTTTAGGAACATATTTTTATGATTTTTCAGCGTATTTTAATCATGACTATACGTCGGTTCAGTGTCGGTTCAGGTTGGCTCGGAGTCATGATTAAATGCGAAGTCATTAGGCAATCATAGTCGCATCTTTTGAACGTAAATTGCATAGTTGGTCAAGTTTAAGCTATTGCATATTTTCATAGCCCAGTTAGGTCGCACCGAGCCTGGGAACGATCCAATCCAATCCAGTTGGTAAAATTACGGGACATTTTCATTATGCCAGTTAATTATTTTTACGTGCATTAAATAGAAAATGATTATTTTTGA
>NW_027459831.1:0-69141 GCF_025594145.1 Primulina tabacum | reverse complement strand
CCCACAGTGGGTGCATTCTTCTTCGGCAATCAGTAGCTTTATGCCCTTTCCCTTTGCATATGAAGCATCTAAAAGATCCCCACATGCACTTACCATAATGTAAGGTATTGCATTCCTTGCATGGTAACCTCTCTGTAGGTTTTCTGGTGCTCCAAGTTGTGGTAGATTTGGTGGTCCTGGCATTTTTGCTTGACCTTGGGGCTTTCGCTGCCCTGAGTCTAAGAGTCCCATCTAAGGCTTCTATTCGGCTAAGAGTGCTGTTGGTGTTGCTGTATTTTACGCTGCATCTCAAAATCAATCTCTTTCAAAGATTGCTCGGCTTGAAATCTATAGGCAGTGGCAGCAGCATAATCCAAAGGACGCATCATCATCACATCACGACGTATAGTAGGTCGTAGACCATCTAGAATGCTTCATCTTCTCCGCAGCGTCCCTAGAAATAATGGGTACAAAGTGACAACCCCAATAAAACTTCCTCGCAAACTCAGTCACAGAAGTATCTCCCTGACGGAGAGTGAGAAGAGTCATAAATTCCCACTTCAATCGTCCTCAGACGTCAGCAATAAAGTACTTCTCATAGAATATTTCCTTGAATCGAGCCCAAGTAAGAGTAGCGAGATTAATATCATGCTCAGCTCCTTCCCACCATTGAGAAGCATCATCCCTAAACATATAAGTGGCGCACCTCAGGCGATCAGCATCTCCCATATTCAAATAGCAAAAGTGCATGTAAGGCCCGAGAATTTGATTACCGTAATCTGAAATGATTTGGGGATAATCGATGTGATTATAGACGTAAAGGATTAGATTGGAAAAGACGAGAAAAGACACGCAAAGTAGGTGTGAGGGTGTGCCATTCGCGCACATGCACGACGTGATGCGCGAGCCATGCGCGAATTGGGCAGAAGACCCCGCGCATATGCGCGGCGTGAGGGCGCGCATATGCGCGAGGTGTCCAGTAGCCAAGGAGCTATAAAAGAACATTGCGCGCACATGCGCGACGTGAGCCGCGCACATGCGCGAGGTAGGCAGAGAGTTGGGCGCACATGCACGGGGTGAAGTCGCGCATATGCGCGAGTGAGTGTGTGCACGAGACAGTAGGTCTCGTGCATATGCGCGAGCCGAGTGCGCGCATATGCGCGAGTTGATAAATTCAGAAGTGCCGGGCAGAAAGCAAGGCGCATAGCGCGGGCCTTGGGCGCGCATATGCGCGCGGCATGCAGAACAAAAATGAGCCACTTGCCTTACATGCACGAGATGTATGTATATATATATATGTATATATCATGAATTCATTTCAGAATTCATAAGAAATCGAAGAAGCTTCAGAGAAAGGGTGAACAATCATTACGCCTTTATATCTCGATCCGTCCGTTAGATTTTCAATCCGACTTCAGTACTGAGTTCCTATCGACGCATGCTATAACTGGACGTAAGTTTTGTTACGTTTAGATATGATTTGAAATTATGGTATTGTCAGAATTGAATATGAATCCTATATGGTGTTTCTGATACAGTGGACATCGTATATTTGAAGTCAGATTGAAGAACAGATTGTTTATGTAATTGTTATGATTTTCAGAGTTGATTTGATTAAGATTCAATATCAGAGTGTATTGTTATTCAGATTATAAGTTCTACTGATACTGATGATGAGTTCTGGTATTATCTTTGATGTTGAGATTGACGGGGATATCGAGACTGTATTGTTATACCGTCGAAACATCAGTAAATTGATATTGATCAGATTCAGAAGTGATTTCGAATATATTGTGATATCGTGGATATGGATTAGATTGTATCTTGTTTCGATATTGATCAGATTATGTTTGATTTGAGTATTGATCAGAATAGATTTTGAATTGAGTTGCATATTGAGATTGTGCCTATGCGATATTGTATTTCAGATTGATATGGACAGATTTGACTTCGAGACTTCGACTTCGTCAGACCGCGAAGACAAAGGTATAAATTTATGTTGATGTGGGATTGCACAACTCGAGTCCGATTGACTTGAATTTCCCAAAATCACATACTTTACTTTATTGCATCGATGTTTGCAATTGTATGAGGTTGATACCTTTGATTTATTGATTTATGTATTGAGTCATTAAGCGGATACGCCTGATTGTGAATGAGTAATCTTGTGACAGTAGTGCCGGATAGTGATGGAATCGTCACTGGTACATTGCACATTGTCACAGGATAGGATATGGTGAAAATGCCAAAGTTGTGACGGTTAGGTCAAGATAGCATGGAGATCCGGGCTCAGAAGTAAATTAGGAGTCAGCACTGATATGTAGTTGAACCTAGTTGAATTATTGTAGACAATACAGGACTTGTATGTTTATATTTAGTATGTAATTCAGATTGATTTACATAACGTTTCCGCTTTATATTTTTAAAAAAAATTTAGACCCTGTTTATTATAATTAATTGATTAATTCTAATAACGATTATAAACTTTAATTTGCGCCCGGGTCCCCACAACAGGTGGTATCAGAGCATTAGGTTCCAGAACAATAGGTTCTAGAACTGTAGGTTCTTGAGACTGAGATAGAAGCTAGTGAGCGGGTAGAATGTGTTTTCATTCCTGCATGTGATTGCTAGCATGTGATTTATTATAATGTTGACTTACATTGGATACGCTAATAGTACAGTAGGTTTTACTGTTTTGTTTGGAAGATACATGTTACCTGAATATCTGAGTTGATTTGGTAATGTGTATTATTTGAGAACGAATCAGAACCAATTCTTGATCAGAGGTAAGCTGATCGGAAAGGGACTGAGACGGATTTGTCTCATGTGATTGCTAACCCTTATGATAATCATATTAGCTCCTCGAAGAATCCCAGAACCAGGGAAGTATCTTGATTGATCAGATGGATGTGTCAGAAACTCCGATGGAAATACAGTTGAAGAGGTTTCAGTCATTGATACCGCCGATTCTGAGGGGTACTGAGACGACAGTTGATTGTGAGAATTGGCTGGATGATATAGAGATACTATTTGATTCACTTGAATACCTAAATGAACGTAGAGTTAAACTGATTGGACATCAGTTACAGGAAGTTGCAAGGAGTTGGTGGATTGCAACCAAAGGAGTCTTGGAACAGTATGGTACAGTGATTACGTGGAAGATCTTCAAAATTGAGTTCGGTAAAATGTTTTTCCCAAGTTCGTACCGTGAAGATAAGAGGGCAGAGTTAGAAAACTTGAAATAGGGTCAGCTAAGCATTGAAGAATATGTTGCTCAATTTTCTACCTTGCTACGTTTTGCACCTCACGTGGCTGAGAATGATGAGGTTGTGACCGATCAGTTTGTTAAGGGATTGAATCCTGAGATATTGACATTAGTAAATACAGGCCGACCCTATAGTTTTGTTGATGCTCTGAGTAGGGCCAAGAGAGCCGAAGCCAGTCTGACAAGACAGAAAGGAGCTTCGTTTGCGCCTCTAGCATTGAGACCATAGCAACCACCTCTCGGACCTGAGACTGGTAGTAGTAGTGGTGAAAAGAAAGACTATTTGAAAGCTCGAAAGAAGCAGTTTAAAAAGTTAGGCAGCAGTCGTTCTTGCTCCAGTAGTTCGAGTCAGAGTTATACCGGAGTGTATTACAGCACATGCGGAGGGATACATCCCACTGAGCAATGCCAAGGAGTATTTGGTAGTTGCCGTATCTGCCGACAGTCGGGACATTTTGCGAAGTATGTCAACAGAGAGGTTCCCGAAGATTCCAGGGAGCAGAGGCATCTGGTGGTAGTGACCGAGGAACAGATCCAGGATGCACTTGATGATGTAGTGACATGTATCTGTTCTTTTATGAATTTCCATATGTATTGGGGAGATTCTCGTACATCTTATTCATGATTCTGTATGAATTGCATTGACATATGCTTTATTCGGTTGGGTCTGTATATACTGTAGTATTGATTTCTTTATCTTTTGGGGGGAAAGATTGATATCAGTTAATTCTGTAAATATCGTATACTGCAGTGAAGTGAGAATGAGATTGATTATACTGTGTTGTACTTGTGTTGTCTGATTTTGACTGCATTATTGATATTGATGTGTTGACAAGTACAGAACTATTGTAGATTCTTGCAAGGAGATGGTGAGATTCGGACCTGAAATGGCCGAAGAGTGAATAATATACGGTAAGGATTTTCGATTTAAAATTTCTTTGATATCCATATTATCTATGATTCGATGATTACCGAAAGGAATGGAGTAATTCCTTATGTATTCAGTGGATTACTGAAACTAAGCGTATCATGGATTGATTTGCCAGAAGCAGGAGAATTGCTAAAGTCTTCCTAGCTGAGATTCCAGGTTTGTCTTATAACAGGGAGAGTGATTTCAGTCTTGATTTGATACCAGATACTGTTCTTATTGATTTCAGTTCAGTTATGGGCGGATGAATCCTGTGTTCAGAGGTATTCTGATGATTTTATGCTCGGTATATTCATGATATTTTGATTACTCGCAGCATATGACCGATTGAATCGAATATTTTGTATTGAATATTCTGAGAACTGAGATTATGGTAGATAAGAACTGTTGAATTGTGAATCTGGCCTGAGACAGATTGTATTCAGAATATGTGACATCTGAATACGATATATCTGTTGAGCTGAGTACAGTGAAGCCGTGATCAGTGACTGGGAGTGATATCAGTGTCAGATATTGGTGGTTGTATGAATTTTGCAGGATATTATATATGATGGTTGTAGTAAATCTGCTTGAGACTTGTTATCTTCTAACTCAGTATTTGATATAGACTACATATCGTTGAAATTCTATATGGTGTGAGTCAAACCAAAGATGATTTCGGGAATTAAAGCAGTTCAGAAGTTTGATCAGAATGTTCAGAATGTTTAGACCTTGATTTAAATGATCTGAGTAAAGGATCGATCAGAATATCAGGTATGTGATACTGTATGGCATATGAATAACTGATTTGTGGTGTCAGATGTGTTGGATTTGGAAACAACAGGTATGATCAGAAGTACGCCATCTTTGATTCACCAATTATTCTGATGATAGAAAAATGTATAATGATTTGAAGTGACTGATGTTAGGGAAACAGATGAGATCATTGTGGCAAAGTTTATACTGAGATGTCTAAATTGGCCACTAATAGGAGAAAAGAAAGGAACCAGGAGATTGGTTATATAAATTATTGATTTCTGAATAGAGATGGGAGTACATTTCTATGGATTTTGTGATGGAGCTATCGCAATAATTCCATGATTTTGATGTGACATGATTGTGATTGACAGATTTCTCAAATCTGTATATGTTATTCTGTACAGGAAGATGTACCGACATGATCAGACGACTGAGTTGTATGTCAGAAAAGTAGGCAAATTGCACTGAATGCCAAAGTTGATTTTATCATATCCTCGATTTTCGGATTATTTTGTACTTTTGGCAGAATATACAACAAGATCTTTCACCTATCGTTTATAGATCAACGGATAGTCGGAGCGAACTATCCTGATTCTGAAGAATATCCAGGAACTATAGTGCTGGATGTTAGCACTAGTTGACATGATTTATTCACTTGTAAATTATCGTATAATGATAGTTATCAGATGGGTATCGAGATAGCATCATTCGAGGCATTGTACAGTGAAAACTGCAGATTTTCTTCGTATGAGGATTATATCTCGGTGATACCTGAGATTGGATTTGATAGGACCACGGATATAAAAAAAAAAGAAATTTAAACTGATTCGGAAGAAAATAAAGACAGCACAGAATAAATAACTGAATATGTCAACGTCGGATGATGACTGTTTATATTTGAGGTTGAAGATTGATTCTGTTATACATTTCTTTCCTTGTCGGACTTGCTATCGGATTTAATTACCTGTGATTTCGGGGACGAAATCGTATCTTAGGGGGGGAGAAATGTAAGGCCCGAGAATTTGATTACCGTAATATGAAATGATTTGGGGATAATCGATGTGATTATAGACGTAAAGGATTAGATTGAAAAAGACAAGAAAAGACACGCAAAGTAGGTGTGAGGGTGTGCCATTCGCGCACATGCGCGACGTGATGCGCGAGCCATGCGCGAATTGGGCAGAAGACCCCGCGCATATGCACGGCGTGAGGGCGCGCATATGCGTGAGGTGTCCAGTAGCCAAGGAGCTATAACAGAACATTGCGCGCACATGCGCGACGTGAGCCGCGCACATGCGCGAGGTAGAAAGAGAGTGGGCGCACATGCGCGGGGTGAAGTCGCGCATATGCGCGAGTGAGTGTGTGCATGAGACAGTAGGTCTCGTGCATATGCGCGAGCCGAGTGCGCGCATATGCGCGAGTTGATAAATTCAGAAGTGCCGGGCAGAAAGCAAGGCGCATATGCGCGGGCCTTGGGCGCGCATATGCGCGCGGCATGCAGAACAAAAATGAGCCACTTGCCTTACATGCACGAGATGTATGTATATATATATATGTATATCATGAATTCATTTAGAATTCATAAGAAATCGAAGAAGCTTCAGAGAAAGGGTGAAAAATCCTTACGCCTTTATATCTCGATCCGTCCGTTAGATTTTCAATCCGACTTCAGTACTGAGTTCCTATCGACGCAGGCTATAACTGGACGTAAGTTTTGTTACGTTTAGATATGATTTGAAATTATCATATTGTCAGAATTGAATATGAATCCTATATGGTGTTTCTGATACAGTGGACATCGTATATTTAAAGTCATATTGAAGAACAGACTGTTTATGTAATTGTTATGATTTTCAGAGTTGATTTGATTAAGATTCAATATCAGAGTGTATTGTTATTCAGATTATAAGTTCTACTGATACTGATGATGAGTTCTGGTATTATATCTTTGATGTTGAGATTGACGGGGATATCGAGACTGTATTGTTATACCGTCGAAACATCAGTAAATTGATATTTATCAGATTCAGAAGTGATTTCGAATATATTGTGATATCGTGGATATGGATTAGATTGTATCTTGATTCGATATTGATTAGATTATGTTTGATTTGAGTATTGATCAGAATAGATTTTGAATTGAGTTGCATATTGAGATTGTGCCTATGCGATATTGTATTTCAGATTGATATGGACAGATTTGACTTCGAGACTTCGACTTCGTCAGACCGCGAAGACAAAGGTATAAATTTATGTTGATGTGGGATTGCACAACTCGAGTCCGATTGACTTGAGTTTCCCAAAATCACACACTTTACTTTATTGCTTCGATGTTTGCAATTGTATGAGGTTGATACCTTTGATTTATTGATTTATGTATTGAGTCATTAAGCGGATACGCCTGATTGTGAATGAGTAATCTTGTGACAGTAGTGCCGGATAGTGATGGAATCGTCACTGGTACATTGCACATTGTCACAGGATAGGATATTGGTGAAAATGCCAAAGTCTGTGACGGTTAGGTCAAGACACCGGACGTTTGGCTATATCGAAGTGGATAGAATTGGAGTTTCTTCTATTACTGATGTTCGATATGGAAAGAGCCAAACTCCGTGAATAAGAACATACCACCACCCCGATCGGGAGTGTAGGTGGGTGTATGTTCTTATTCCGATCGGGATCCCTAGATTAGGACTGAGTCGAGTCTGAGTCTGAGAATCACGGAGAGTGATTCATTGCTTGATATTGAATTATGTTCCTGATGATGGTATATGTTTAGAATATAATTTACTGTTGTATTGATTCATGTTTCGAATTATGATACATGCTACGAATATATTTTCATGTTCTGATTTTGATACATGTTATGAATGCCTGTTATATGTTTTTATATTGTTCATATGATTGCATGTATACATGGTTTATACTAGGAATGTAATTCTCACCGGATTATCCAGCTGTTGTCTTGTTTGTATGTGTGCATGACAACAGGTGGGACATGATCAGGGTCAAAAAGAGAACGAAGCTGGACTAGATAGCATGGAGATCCGGGCTCAGAAGTAAATTAGGAGTCAGCAGCACTGATATGTTGTTGAACCTAGTTGAATTATTGTAGAACAATACAGGACTTGTATGTTTATATTTAGTATGTAATTCAGATTGATTTACATAACGTTTTCGCTTTATATTTTTAAAAAAAAATTTAGACCCTTTTTATTATAATTGATTGATTAATTCTAAGAACGATTAAAAACTTTAATTAGCGTCCGGGTCCCCACAGTGCACCTCAAGTGCACGAATCCAAGCCTCAGCAAATGGGTCGGTGGTGCCAGAAAATTCCTTCGGCGCTAGCCTCCGGAACTCATCATAGATATCGTGTTGTGGCCTAGGAGCCTGCGGAACTACTGCTCAAAGAAACGAGCCTTGCCCTCCAGTGCACGCGTGGCAGAATCCCCAATAGGAAGCGGGGGTGCATTGACGATCCTCAACATTCTCGGCTTGCCCATCGACAATAGGTGCCACTACAAGAATAAATGCTTATGGTGACATTCATAAATGTCATCATATTCAATATTTAGTGACATTTAAGTTTTAGTGACACCTCCAACAAATGTCGTCTATTCTAATGTCGTCTTAAACTTCCTGACATTTTTTAATGTCATTATAAGATGTTAATGACAACTTCATACGTGTTACTAATTATTCATATAACGACAATTTTAAATGTCAAGAAAATTTATGTTTTAAATACATTTATACATGTCTTGTTATTATAGTAATAATGACAAATTTATATGTTAGTTAAAATCATTTCTAATGAGAAATAAAAGTATTGTGTATGTTATTTATAGTGACAATAACAAATGTGGGAATATTTGGGTTGGATAAATATAGGAGAGGAAAAAATAGGTAAAATAAATGTGAGAATAAAAAACATATTAGATTAGTTATCGTGACATTTTTAATTATGTCATTTTTTATATGGAGGGAAACAAATATTTTCCCTCCTCCAAAATTTATCCACCCAAATATTCCCACATTTATTTATAGTGACAATTTTTAGTTTTTTAATGATTTTTTACGATGTGGGAACAATAATTGTTTCCCTCCATATAAATAATGACATCAATTAAAAATGTCAGATAACTAATCTAATATGTTTTTTTTATTTTACACATTATTAATTTTTTACAAGTGTCATTATTAAGTATTTGTAACAACATTTAATTAAAAGTGTCTACAAAAAAGTGTCACAATAATCATTTATTGTTGTAGTGTGCGCGTCTAGGAGGCATTATATCTGAACGTTTTTCCAAATTCTAACGTAACCAACATGTATTTAAATTTAATTTTTCTAATCATGCAACATATATTAATCCATTTTAGCAATTCTAAGCAAATAAAACATATATCTCATAAAGCTTTTAAACGTGTGACATAAACATATAATTAATGTAATCATACAGCTATCATCATAAAATTTATATAAAGCATTTAAACTTACAGATTTGAGGCTTCGACTGAGATTCCCGGCACTGATGGGGGCACAACCTTTTACAGGAACCTGGCTCAGATACCAACTGAAATGTCCACTACTCGTTTTTCTTAAAAAGTACTAAGAATTTTTTTTGAAACCTCACAAACTTCGGCCGATACATACATATAAAAAAATTTTTGACACCATTTTAAAAATAAATCTGTAACGTTTATTATTTTTAAAAATTGCAGAAATATTTTTTTTTAAGAAAGCTGACATTTTCGAAATAACATTTAAAATAATTGAAATTATTTGACAGTAAAAAATATAGTGCAGTTTTAATTAACCAAACTCATCCAACATCATACTTAAACAAAAACGAGTAAAAATCTTAAAATCATCAACATATGAAAATGATCATCTCCTCTCAAATCTCATAATCATAATGCAGAAAACATGAGGTCCTCGGGTCGTGTCATGCACCAAGTCTGCCTACTCAGAGTTCGGCACCTCCAGTCCCCTCATCCTAAGGCTCACCTGCATCACACATGCCTAGTGAGTCTAAAGACTCAACACACCTGTACTAGAAATAACAAGAACATATACATGGCACACAGCAGTGAAAAATATCATACTCAACATATCTTTCATGAACTTAAAAGCATGAACATAAACATGTCGTGTAAAATCTAACGTATCAAATCATGTCATCTCGTGTCATCATATACGTATACATTTTTATTTAGTTGAATTCAGTTCATTAGTTTTGAATTTCGTATCAGCTCTATCGATGGATCCATCTACATGTAACCACAGTATCGGGCGGCGGGGGACATTAGCGACAGCATTACCCATCCACTGAGCCCGGGCATCAGCTCATCATATCTCATGTAATCGTATACATATACATCGTCGGTCACAACTAATTCTCATCTTTCAAAAACATCATTATATTAGCCACTTAATAAAACATGCATATACGTAACTTTTTCTTAAAATCAAGTATGCACCGTATTTATCATAATTTCATAAAAATCATAAATGTGATGCATAAACATTTAAGACATGATAAAATGTGCTCAGGGCGCTGCAGATCAAAATCTCACCCCAAAACTCAAAAATTACCGTTACCCCTAGACCTCTAAAATTGACCCGAAACTTACCAAACTCCTTAAAATATCCCAAAATGTATTTAAAAGAATTCCTAGACGTAAAATCGAGCAAAATTTGTAACTTAACATATTCATTTTAAAAACTGGACCGAGGTCCCGGTTTTAACCTGAATCGACTCGAAACTCAACCGAAATTTTCCCAACTTTTCATCATATCTTAAAAACACTAAAAAGGTCATAAAACCATTAAAACCAGACCCCAAAACTTTCGAAGAATGGGCCATCCTGCTGCTGGAAATTCGGTCTTTCCTAAATACACGTTCCCAGTACATTACTTCCATTCGACGCATCCTAGCCCGCCACCGATGAGACAAGCTACTAAACCACCTCACTAAGACCACTCTAAGACCCCTTTGGACCCAAAGAACTCACGGCACCAGCCCCATGTAGCCTGCACACCGAACACGCTCTCTAGGAACCAAGGCCCCCCCATCGCAACTCTCTAGCATCCTGCTCCTTCGTGCTGCTGTAGGGGCCCGACCAGCGGTGTTAGGGTCCTCCCAGGCCATGGTTCGGACCTACCAGACACAGGTCCATGGCTTGGAACCAACCCCTCACCGCCTACATACCTTCCACAGCCCGATCTCCCTAACCCTTACACGATAACTCGATCCCCACGCTTCCTCATACCCTCGGCCTATGCGGCACTAGCAGCCTAACCCACTTGAAATCTTGACATAGATGACTCCCTGATCCATTGATTTTGCAGCCCCCTTTACACATGAAACAAGAAACGTGAGTGATTAAAAAAAAACTTTAAGAAAACCATCAACCAAAACGTGCGAACTTCAAACGGTTGCTGGATCGAGACTTTTACATAAGATTAACATGAAACAGGAGGTATATGGCATATGAGATGCAAAAACAAAAGTATGTGGCCAGCCTGATGATTTTTCACGCAAGGAGATCGAAGATCGACGTCGGGAGAGCGCCGGGAATTTCTCTTCGCAAAAAATGTGATTGCCGAAGCTTTGCTAATGAAATTTAGCTGAAAACCGAGAGGTTTTGATAGGGTAAGGGAAGGTCGGCTATTGAGTGGTGATTAGGTTTAGTGGAAGATTAAGTGTTAATTAAATAATAGAATAAATCTAATGGGCCAATAATTATCATTTAAAGGTTTAACAAAAGTTTAAGCCCAATAAGCTTAAAATTAGTACCATTATGTCCAAACAAAATCCCGAAAAATTTTGTGTTGGAAAGTTTTTGAAAATATTAACCGAACCCTCAAAACGTCCTCCGTTTCTATAAAATTTGCATATCGTTAAAAATAAAATTCTGCGGGTAAAAGTACCCAATAAAATCCCATTTTGAAAAACACTTAAAAACACCTTATAATAATTAATAAAAATTAATCATGTAATTAAAATAATTTTACTGAAAATTCTCCGGTCTCCGTTCCTCGTTCGAGTGTGTAATGCAACTTAAAAATCTTTAATGCATGAACCTTTAAAATTTCATGAATTAAATTCTATCATACATGAATTATGCATAAAATGCATAAAAATAATTAAACACAAATTAATGAAATAAACATGCATTTAATGATTTAAAACAATTAAATAAAATAACAAAGATATTTAATAACTTACATGCATGTGGTTCACGTGGACCTTCAAATTTTCGGGACGTTATAATCTAATCCCCTTGAATTGAATTTTGTCCCCGAAATTCTCTTATCCTCGATGAACAAAAAGTTTAGACTCTTAAATCTAGTATCCCAATAACCACGCTTCCGCTGCACTACTCTGGTAAAATAAGTGATAAGTTGTCCTTACGTCTCCTCAATCCTAATTAAATTTGCCTATCAAAATCCTCGTTTGTGAATCACAACTTAAAACGACTTATGGTGACTTAGTTCTATTTTTCTATGTCCTCAGATTTCTGACTTTTTCGCAATTCCTCATACTAGAAATGGATGTCCAAACTTAGTGCACCTTATTTTTTTCTTATACTATACCCATAATGTCCAGCGTCCTATTACATTGTCCTATATGCTGTTCAACTTAAGAAATCTTAGCCCAAAAATTTACTGACCGACTTCTATCATCGGTGATACACTTAAAATTAAACATTATCTCAACTCCATAACAAAATTAGCCTAAGATCCTTGAATCGAATCTTTATCTTATGGCATTAAACTTACGTAACGTAACTATTTACAAGTATATCCCAAATATAAAATTGTTGCAAATCTTAAATTCGAGTAACGTTAATCCATAAAACCCAAGATATGCAATATCGATCTTTTACTTAATAATAAAACCATTCTAGTATCAATTACGTTCTTAGACTATTTCTTTCTCAATTACAATATAGTTGAGGCCTACGACTCTTGAATTTTCCTCATTGAAACGAATATCGCATTCTGATGTTTTCTTAATTCTTAATTAATTCTGGCGTATAAAACTTAATAAGTTATCCCATGGTAGCCTTAGACTAACTCTAATAAATCAACTTTGCTTATAGTCCAAAGAGTTCTAGAATCTCCATATCACGGTTTTAGATTTCTTCTCGGTAAAATTCTTAACATTCGTTTCTTAGTAACATATGCTAAACACAACTAATTCTCTTTTGTTTTTATTTCACCTAAAATTTTTGTATGAACGCCCATCTCATAAACTTAAAAATTCAAGCTTACGCAACATAAGTATTATTAGATAGTATAACTCCAATACGTAAATCCGCTTAGTTCCAAGTTTGTTAATGACTTTCAAAATTTCTCAAGACAAGGTGTCTATCTCACCTGTTACATGCGTCGTCTATCAAATGACCTCATCATCCATCATCCCCAACTTTCTAAAAAATTTAAATTCCCACAAGGTATAATCTTAATCGTTAAGATCATGACTAAAATGACACATCAAACTTAAGTTCCCAAAAATTTGCTAACTCAATGTCTACTCTTATAACTTAGCTAACCGATCAACTTTACGTCAAATCGTCATCACCCTGAATTCTTAATTTGCCGCAACATTAATTCACCAACTCTTAAATTTTCAAGCCCAATGTTGATTTACCCTACGATTCCCTTGATTATCATTCCTTATAACATTATAACCCAGATACTTCAAGGTTCTAATGATTCCTTCAATCTTAAATCATCGAAAATTCCTATCACGTAAACTATTCGATTATCACCTACTACTAGACTAGTCCTCAACTTTCTTAAAATTTGCAAAATTAATTCTTAATTTCCTCAAAAATTATCCAATTTTTCCTTAATCTCGAGGTCCAACAATTACCCATAAGTTCTTGGTGTTCCTAATTCCACTTTATAGGTTTCCCGTAGCATAAAGTTCAATAATTTTAAGCTTATTAGACCCAAATTCAATCCCCATAACCTCAAAAAACTACTGATTTAACCCAAGTGTTCCTCAAGAGTTCGAATTTAATCATCAAAAATTCAGAATTGGCAATTTGGCCCTTAAAGTTCCCGAAAATTACATTTTGGCCCTACAACTCTTCGATATTTGCATTTTTGTCCCCAAAAAATTTTTCGCTTTTTGTCCCATTAAACCTTAAAAATTCTCGGAACTCAGAATTTAATCTCAAACTTCGGTAATTTCGAAAATAGTTCCATAGAATTTTATTTTTGCACTTAGGTCCTCAAATTATTGGTTATTACAATTAGGTCCTTAAAGTTCTCAATTCGTGCAATTCAATCTTTAAATCCAACTAGGTAGTGCATGCATCCTAAAAAAATTCTATGTTTTTAAACTTCCAAAGATCGTCGTAGTCTTCGAATCGTTAATCCTTACATGAAATCCTAAAAATTTAATTCTACTAGTAACCATGAACCATCACTATTTTTCTTATAAGACCTACATGCCCTAAAATCATTCATAATCTTCAAGATTTACTTAAGATCCAAAAAGTAGAACATCAGTACTACTAACCAAAAATCAGTATAGAAAAATCATTTCCAACCTTTCTCAATGCCCAAAAGCAAATTCTTATTCATGTCCAATTCCACCACAAAGCCAGCATGCATGAAAATCATATAATTTTTCATTTCATGTCGAAACATGCATAAAAATTTTAAAGCATCTAATCTCAAAACATAACGACAATAAACATGTCCCGTAAACGTATATCATGTAAACATGCAGGTGATAGCACTAAAAACATTACATTTAAACTTACGGACTTGAGGCTTGAAGACTGAGCGGCAGAAGCGGGCATTGGCACAACTCTATACAGGACCATTGCTCTGATACCAACTGTAACGTTTACTATTTTTAAAAAATTCTGAAATATATATTTTTTTAAAAAAAGCTCACATTTTCAAAATAACATATAAAAAATCGTAATTATTTGACAGTAAAAAAAATATAATGCAGTTTGAATTAACCAAACTCATCCAACATCATACTTAAACAAAAACGTGTCAAAATCTTAAAATCATCAATGTATGAAAATGTTCATCTCCTCTCAAATCTCATAATCATAATACGGAAAACATGAGGTTCTCGGGTCGTGTACCGCACCAGGTTTGCCAACTCAAAGTTCGGCACCTCCAATCCCCTCATCCTCAGGCTCACCTGCATCACATACGCCTAGTGAGTCTAAAGACTCAACACATGTATAAGGAATAACAAGTACATATACATGGCATACAGTAGTGAAAAATATTGTACTCAACATATCTTTCATGAACTTAAAAACATGAACATAAACGTGTCGTGTAAAATCATAACTGTCAAATCATGTCATCATATACGTATACATTTTCATTTAGTTGAATTCAGTTCATTAGTTGTGACTTTCGTATCAGCCCTATCGATGGATACATCTACATGTAACCACAGTATCGGGCGCGGGGGCATCAGCGACAGCATTACCTATCCATTGAGCCCGGGCCTCAGCTCATCATATCTCATGTCATCATATACATATACATCGTCGGTCACAACTAATTCTCATCTTTCAAAAACATCATATTAGCCACTTAATAAAAACATGCATATACGTACCTTTTTCCTTAAAACCAAGCATGCACCGTATTTATCATAATTTCATAAAAATCATAAATGTGATGCATAAACGTTTAAAAAATCATAAAATGTGCTCAGGGCGCTGCAGGATCAAAATTTCACCTTGGGTGCAAAATGACCATTTTGCCCCTAGAAACTCAAAAATTACCGTTTTACCCCTAGATCTATAAAATTGACCCGAAGCTTACCAAAATCCTTAAAAAGTCTCAAAACATATTTAAAAGCATTCCTAGACGTAAACTCGAGCAAAATTCGTAACTTGACAGATTCGTTTTAAAAACTTGGAACGAGGTTCTGGTTTTAACCTGAATCGACTCGAAACTCAACCAAATTTTTTTCAACTTTTCATCATATCTTAAAAACACTAAAAAGGTCCAAAAACAAATAAAACCAAACCCCAAAACTTTAAAAGAATGGGCCATCCTGCTGCTGGAAATTCGCTCTTTCCTAAATACATGTTCCTAGTACATTACTTCCATTCTACGCATCCTAGCCCACAACCGATGAGACCACCTACTAAACCAACTCACTAAGGCCACTCTAAGACCCCTCTAGACCCAAAGAACTCACGGCACCAGCCCCATGTAGCCTGCACACCGAACACGCTCTCTTGGAACCAAAGCCCCCAATCGCAACTCTCTCGCGTGCAGCTCCTTCGTGCTGCTGTAGGGGCCCGACCAGCGGTGTTAGGGTCCTCCCAGGCCATGGTTTGTACCTACAAGACAGGTCCAAGGCCTGGAATCAACCCCTAACCGCCTAACTACCTTCCACAGCTCGATCTCTCTAACCCTTATACGATAACTCGATCCCCACGATTCCTCATTCCCTCGGCCTATGCGGCTCTAGCAGCCTAAGCCACTGGAAATCTTGACATAGATGACTCTCTGATCCACCGATTTTGCAGCCCCCTTTACAAATGAAACAAGAAACGTGAGTGATTAAAAAAACTTTAAGAAAACCATCAACCAAAACGTGCGAACTTCAAACGGTTGCTGGATCGAGACTTTTACATAAGATTAACATGCAAAAGCAGGTATATGGCGTATGAGATGCAAAAACGAAAGTATGTGGCATGCCTGATGATTTTTCACGCAAGGACATCGAAGATCGACGTCGGGAGAGCGCCGGGTAATTTCTCTTCGCAAGAAATGTGATTGCTGAAGCTTTGCTGATGAAAGGTTGAAAACCGAGAGGGTTTGATAGGAGAGGGGAAGGTGTCGGCTATTGAGTGGTGATTAGGTTTAGTGGAAGATTAGGTGTTAATTAAATAATAGAATAAACTCAAATGGACCAATAAATATAATTTAAAAGTTTAACAAAAGTTTTAAGCCCAATAAGCTTAAAAGTAGGCCTATTAAGTTCAAACACAATCCCGAAAAATATTTCGTGTTGGAAAGTTCTTGAAAATATTAACTGAACCCTCAAAACATCCTCTGTTTCTATAAAATTTGCGTACCGTAAAAAAAATTATGCGGGTCAAAATACCCAATACAATTTAATTTTGAAAAATACACTTAAAAACACCTTATATTAATTAATAAAAATTAATCATGTAATTAAAATAATTTTTCTGAAAATTCTTTGTGCTTCGTTCCTCGTTCGAGAGTCTAATGCAGTTTAAAAATCTTTAATGCATGAGCCTTTAAAATTTATGAATTATATTCTATCATGCATGAATTATGGAGAAAATGCATAAAATAATTAAACACAAATTAATGACATAAACATGCATTTAATGCTTTAAAACAATTAAATAAATACCAAAGAAATTTAATAACTTGCATGCATGTGGTTCACGTGGACCTTCAAATTTTCGGAACGTTACAAAATCAACCAACTATAATTGAAATTCAAAGGAAATAGTTTAAAAACACAAAATCGTCAAACGTTTGCAAATCCTAACTTAGCAATAAAGCTACATCTAATAACCTCTCAAAAACAACTCAAAAGCATAAATAAAAAGTCGTAAAAATCTTTAACATAAACTTAAAATCATAAGTCATAATCATAATGCGGAAAATCTAGCGCTGGTCCTCGGGTTATGTGCACCTTCAGTCCAGTAAAATCAACCATCAAGATCTCCACTAGCATCAAAATCATACTCACCTGTATCGATCACACCTAGTGAGTCTAAAACTCAACACCCATATTCTTGATAGCAAATAATACGTATACAGATCACATGAAACAGTGAAAATACTTTTACTTAAAATAACAATCATAATCATGCATAAACTTAAACATTTTCATATCATCATAAACATATTCATATTCATCATAAACATATATGTATTCCTTTTCGTTGAACTCAGATCGTTAATTGTGACTTTCATATTCGTATTGGGGGTCGATGGATCCATCTACATGTAACTACAGTACTGGGCTGCGGGGACATCAGCGACACTCTCACCCGTCAACTGAACCTTGGCCTTACGTATTCACATATCATCATATTCGTATTCGTATAGTCACAATTACTTCACTTCCTTCATCATTTCATATTTTCATCACTTTATAAAATTCATGTATATAATAATCATTTTCTTTTAAATCAAGCATCCAACATATCTTTTAACGTCAACCTTTTATCATCAAATCCATAAACATTTAAAATAAACATTTTAACATATAAAACAGCATTCAGAGCACAGTCATGACGTTTACTATTTTCTAGGTGTAAAATGACTGTTTTACCCCTAGAAGTAAAATTTCTCGATTTTGCCTTTTTCTTATTTTCATTGACCCTAGAACATCCCAAATAATTATTTAAGTTTAAATTAAATTTCTCATATTTTTATTTAGCTTAAATTCTAGGCTTTCTAATTATTCTTTAGTTATTAATTCTTAATTGTTTTAATCCCGTATTAAATTTACTCAAATATAAAATTCCAAACATTATTATAGACTTTTTATATTTAATTAGCCCTCGTGAAGCATGATTCGAGCCCCGGTGAATCATATTTCAAACCCTAACCATAAAAACCATAATTCTCGAACCACCTAAGCTAAACCTTCGAACCATCTCACGGTTTCATCGAGCCAAGCCCGAGCAACCTATAGCCATCTTCAAAAAAGACCTCCCCTGGACCCTACTGAACCCACTAGACCCCTAGGACTCGACCCTAGCCCAAGCCAAAGCCTCCTACACTAGCAGCAAGCAGCGGTCAAGTATCCTAGAACCACTAAGACTCTTCGAAATCTGGCAGGAATCTAACCATCGAGCCAGCCCCTGACCCATACCCTCGTGTAGCCTCTAAGATTCCTAGAGACCTAGCGTAGCCTAGCCTTAACCACCCTGGCCGAGCAAACCCACCATGCGCACAGCAGCTGCTCTCGACAAGTCGCGAGTAGAGCCTTGCTTGCTAGGACACCTTCCCAGCCACTGTGCTCGAGTCCCAGCATTGCTAGGACTCCTCTCCTGATCCAACCATGTCCTAACCTAGCCCTGATCATGCCAAAGACAAGCCATGCACCATGGTTTCCTTCAACCGAGCCTTAAGACACAAACATGCAATATTAGGTTCCATCTTGTTCTAGCTTCGTCTGCAGCTTTTCATGTGCATCTTAGTACTCTTTTCTCATGTAAAAACAACCCATATACATTCCCTAATCATGGCAGCCCCTTCATGTAAACAGATCTACAGTTTACATGATCTCAAGTTTTGTATAAAAAATCACACTTTAAAACCCATGTTTTGCATAAAAACGACAATAATAAAAGGGAAACTTGTTTTTCATGCAAACCATAATTAAATACATATTAGGGTGATAGATGAGAAAATGAAGAATTATGTCGTGCCTTTGTGTTGGAAACTATTTCGGATGTTTGACAAACTGAGCGTTTAAAATATTAAACCAACTAATCAAGAAGATTGATAGAAACTGATCTAAAATACGCAAACCATCGGTTGCCAGAAACTGAAGGATTATATGCAGATTTTCGAAGGCAACTGAACTACGAAGCTAACTAACTTATTAGGCTATACCTCGAGCTTTCAAGCACAAACAGTAATACTTTATCTTGAAGAGATCAGTTGTGCTATATTATTTCAATTCTATTGAGTACTTTAAACAAGTTTGTAACTAAGAGTTTCAGTTTGACATTGTTAAGTCTAAAACTGAATTGGGTCTGTACAACTGTTTATTCGATCAAAGTCTTTTAGTGTATATCATATCCTTGAGATAGAAGGGGTGATGTAGGAGTGTTTGATATTTTCGAATATCCATAAAATCTTGTGTCTTCTTATTTCAGTTTTTATTTCATATATCAGTCAGTTTGTTTCCGCGCATTCTTTTTTAGCTGATTGATATTGACCTACAAGATTCCCAAGTATAGTTTATCACTAAATTGACTCATAAATCGAGAAAAGGTTTTGAAAATTGTAAATTTTTATTCGACCCCCCATTCTAAACATTTTCCACCTTTAACCGAACCTATCAAGTGGTATCAGAGCGGTTGAATCTGGTTCCTGAATATTTCTATATAAAAACTGATCAACATGTCTTCATTCAAAAAAATTCCAATGTTCTCCAGAGAAGATTTTGATATTGGAAAATCATAATGCAGGCTCATCTAGCTGCACAAGGCGATGACATGTGGTACGCTATTACAGATGGACCCATGAAAATATTGAAGGAAAACACTGGTTGCCATAACTGATGGGGCACCACATCGTATTGAAAAATCCGAGATGAATGGACAGCTGAAGACAAGAGAAAAGCCAACTTGGACAACGTGGCTAAAGACATCTTATACAAAACGTTGGATAAAGTCACTTTCAGCAAGATAAAAATGTGCAAAACTGCCAAGAAAATTTCGGAGAAGCTGATTCAGCTCTGCGAAGGCAATGAGCAAACCAAGGAGAATAAGCTATCTGCTGCTGTTCAAAAGTTTCACAATATCAAGATGTAGATTAGAGAATCCATGCATGAATATGATGAAAGGATCAGCAGCATAGTAAAAGAACAGAATGCACTCAGAAAGGTGTATTCAAATAAAGAGGTATCACTGAAAGTAGTCAGAGGTCTTATCAAGGAATGGGACGTTAAGACCATGGCAATGCGAAAATCAAAGGACCTGAACATGGTCGAACTTCATGATTTATTTGCTGATTTAAAAGCCTACGAGTTTGAGTTGCAAACTAGAGAAGGGGAACTTCTACACCAGCTGCTACAACTGCCCTAATTGCTGTCAAAATGGAACCAACTCGTTCGGTTGATAAATCTGCTGATCAGTTAAGCAATGATGTAATGTCATTGTTTCTCAAAAATTTGGAAGATTTATGAGAAGAAATCAAGGAAGCTTCCAAAGACAATATCAGAGAAATAACTCCAAAGTGTAACTTAATGCTTGCTAAAACTGTGGTAAAACTGGTCATTTCATTGCTGAATGTCCCAAGCCTAAGAAGGGCAGTCGAGGCTCACCTGAAAAGGGAAAGAAATCCTATGAGCACAAGAGAGATCGAAAGATGACAAGAAATCTTATAGAAAGAAGCATGAGCTGCTTCTAGCTAAGGAAAACAAGTCAAATTGGGCAGAATCAGACAGTGATGATTCAGATGCTGAGAGATTCAGCTGCTCCAGTGATGATGAAGAGGTCAAGTGTCTGATGGCGGATGACAAAGAACTAGAGTCAACCAATCAACAGGTATTTGATTTTAGCTCAACTGATTTCACACGAGATGAACTCATTTATACACTTCATGACATGGTTAATGAGTATCATAAGCTTTCCTTATCGTTTGAGAAGGCCAGAGCAAAGAAACTGATCTCGAAGACGATAAAACTGAAACTGATGAATCAGTTGATTTGTTGAGTCTTAAACAGGAGATTGCTGAGTTGAATGCTGAAAGAAGCAATAATAAATCTATGATTCAACAGTTAATGCTTGAGAATTCAAAGCAAACTGAGCTTATTAAGGCATGGAAAAAATCATCTATTGCAATAGCTGAAATACAATATAAGCAAAAATAAGTTAGTGATAAAACTGGTTTATTGTTCAGTAACCAAGATGAAGCTTCCACCAGTGATACTCAGCAAAAACTGAACATGAGCAAAGGGAAATACATTCACTTTGTAAAATCAGTTGTGATACAAGAACAACCAGAGCCAAGTAAACCAGTTATACAGCCTATTGAAAATAACAACAAGGCTAGAAGGTATGGTATTGGTTATAGTCCAAAAATTTCAACTGACCCACAAAGTCAGTCATCAAAAAGGTTCAGCAATAAATACCTGAACTATTCAAATGGCTATTCCAATTACTATAACAGCAAGCCAGTTCAGAAAAGATATCGGCTCAACAACCAGTTGAAGAAGGCTAAAACTCATATTGCATCATCTGCACACTACACATGAAGTACACACAAGCCGAGAAAAACTGTAAAGTCCAAAAATCAATACACGTAAAACTCAAGTATTTATTTAATCGTTAAATTATTTATTTAAGTTTAAAATGATTATAGAGATGCGTGATTTATTTAAATGTATTATTTTAAATTATTTATATTTATGTGATGCACGTTAAAATGTTTTCTCGAGTTTCATGTTCCATGCGATTATTCGATGCAGGATCGAGGAAAAGAGACCAGCGACGATTTTTGGCGATTTTAAAATGTGGTATTTTATTTTAGGTTAGGACTGGGGCATTTTAAATGATTTATTTAGTTATAAGAATTTTAAAGCCTAATTTATTTAATTAGTGATTTTAGGATTTTAAAACTTTTAAAGTTTATCAATTGTGCATTTTATTTTAAATTAGAAGATTTTAGTAAAGTGGTATTAGTTTAACATTTTGATTAACTTGTTAATTGGGTTAGTATTTTTAATTAGCTAATTAAGCAATTTATATCCTTAATTATACTAAAACTCATGCACACAAACACATTTACACACACCTCACACCCGAGACACACACACATATTTAATTTGCCTTTTTTATTTTTTTAGAGAAGAAAACCTAGGGTTCATAGGTCAAGAACAGCCGCCCCCTCCCTCTCTAATTTTCCAGCAATCCTTCGTTGATATTTAGCTTAGAAATCGCATCAAAGTTCGTCCCAGATCAACCATCGCACCATTTCCGCTTCGATATCGCCGTATCGTGAGTTTTAAAAATCAAAAGGCATGTATAATCTAATGTTTCTGCATCGATCTCGTTATATTATGTGTTGTGATGTTTATTATGCGTAAAAATCTATGTATGTTGTGCAAAGTTTGAACTACAATTGGTTGGATCGATTTCTGAAATGATTTTAGCTCTAAAAACCCGAATCCTGCTTTCATTTCATGTACTGTGCATTTTCGGTTGCTTATCTAGAAAAACTTTCAACATATAAAACCTATTACTTTTTGATTACCTTCGATTGACATTAAAACGAATAATTTTTGGATAACAAACGAGTGATTTATGATCATTTTCGTGGGACAGCTCAAACTACGATTTTAAGAAAATGTGTTCTTGATGTGTTCTTGAAGTTATTTGTTGCAGGCTTCGTTGGGAACCGTCGGGTGATCGTTGCTGCGTTTAGGTATATGGAGTATGATGTTGGGATGAGTTTTGATGCTTCGTTTTGTGTCGATAGTCCTTGGTAGCATTAGAATTCGTAGGAAGCATTTTGTGTCAAAATTTGAGTTTATGGGTTTTTTGCGTTGCGTGTGGTACGTCATTTCTTTGGGACGTTTGGGGCGTTATTATGGAGTTGAGTCAGTGTCATGGCGTCCTAGGATGAGTCTCGATGGATTGCTTCATGATTCATATGATTTATTTAGGAGTATTAAGCTTCAAATCATGGAGTCCAGTTCACTCGGTGCCAGAGAGGTAACTTCTTACCGCTCGAGCGCCACTCTTTCTATCCGTGGCCAGAAGACCTAGCGCTCGAGCGGTAAGTTATTACCGCCCGAGCGCGGGGCCAATGGAGGAAGGTTTGATTTTCATTTAGTTTCAGGTTTCAATAGTGAGTCAATGTCTTTTATTTGTTTCGGAAATGTTCACGCATCATTTTAGAGTTTGTTTCGGGGTTTGATGTCATGGTTTAGTACGTTTAAATGAGGTCAAGCCCCGAGTGCTCTAGAACGTCATAAGCCATTTATTTACTTCGGGGTTGAGTACGAGTAGTATGTCTAAGTTTTGAAAGCTAAGCATTTGATAATGTGTTAGTATGTGCAGCAGTCGCCCCAAACGAGATCCAAAAAATCCCTCAACTCCGTGCATGTAACGCTCCAGATTCGACGACTGTCCTCACTGTACCAAGACGAGTCTTTAAGCGTGCTTATGTCCTCACTCACACGCACCCTAGGAAACTTTCCAGGAGTTCACCCATCCCAAAATTTCCCCAAGTCAAGCACGCTTAACTTTGAAGTTCTTATGTGATGAACTACCGAAAAGAAGATGCACCTTCGTGATACGAGTAGTACCAATCAAATCTTTTAAGCCCTCTTCAACTGTACAGTCCATTACATTGAACAGTCTTGGAATCCCTCTCATTCCGGTGTGGGATCGATTCATTCATGTTCCCTCCACCTAGAATCCTGCCAGGAGCCGCTCATTGTCCGTGCAACCTCATGGCACCGGCGATCACCCCCCGCCCTCTTCGGCCCCGGGCCTCACATGTCCACCAGCTTCCGCTTGGTTCGTCCCCGAACCACACCGTACTAAGAGGTCGGCTCTGATACCATCTGTAACGCCCCAGATTCGACGACTGTCCTCACTGTATCAAGACGAGTCTTTCCAGCGTGCTTATGTCCTCACTCACACGCACCCTAGAAAATTTCCCAGGAGGACACCCATCCCAAAATTGCCCCAAGTCAAGCACGCTTAACTTTGGAGTTCTTAATGATGAGCTACCGAAAAGAAATGCACCTTCGTGAGATAAGTAGTACATATCAAATCTTTTAAGCCCTCTTCAACCGTACAGTCCATTATATTGAACAGTCTCGGAATCCCTCTCCTTCCGTGTAAGATCGGTTCATTCATGTTCCCTCCACCTAGAAGCCTGCCAGGAGCCGCTCATTGTCCGTGCAACCTCATGGCACCGGCGATCACCCCCCGCCCTCTTCGGCCCCGGGCCTCACAATGCAAGTATGTTCAAAATGCAAAATGAGAAAATATTTTATTTTTGAGGTATGCTAAATGTCTTGTGACCAATTATGAACGGGTTTGAAAGCCGGTGAATGTGGCCGGTGACCTCTCCACCCAGGTAAAGCATGACCGGGTTAGATCAAGATTGAAAAGCGATAAAGCTTGACCAGGGACCAATCCACTTGGTAAAGCATGACCGAAGATCTCATATATGTGGTAGTGGACATCCCTGCTAGCCCATTACTGTGGTTTAGTCTGATCAGGCACATTTATGTATGAGTCACTTGATTTGAAATATATCTCTATGCAAAATGATGAAGTTTATGCATGTCAAGTATGTATGATGCAAATATTTATGAAGAGTTTTGATGATGGCACGTCTATGTTTATGTTATTAACTTCAAGTTTCAAGTATGTACGCTATACTTTAAAGATGCATGTGGTTTTATTACGTATTATTTGTTATCTCCAGTTTATACTTGTTGAGTCTTTAGACTCACTAGATTTGATTGATGCAGGTGAGGACGAGTATGTGGAGACGAAGGGTGAGGACCAATAAGCCGGCTTGGACTGCGCAGGAGGCTAAACCCGAGGACCGCCAAAGTTTTAAGATTTTATGCATGATGATTTTAATAATCTAACTTTTACGAGATTTCTTCACGTGTTTGAACAAGTATTTTTTTTAGAAAACTTTATTTGTGATCTCTTTATTGCAAATATTTTGGATGAACATTTTATTTTAATCAAAATTTGAAGGTATATTTCATATCTAAGAAAATTTTTATTTTTCCGTAAATTTTAAATAGTTTAAAAGTACAGTACTTTACAAAAACCATCTGGAACACATCAACTGGAAAGTCAGTTAGATTAGTCCAAGTCTGGGTTCCCAAAGGACTAAGAAGTTTAGGAGCCAAATAGTTTTGGGTACCAAAATTATATATTGTGTGTGATTGCAGGCAATAGGTGCAAAAAAAAAAATCAACCTGGTATCTGGACAGTGGATGCTCGCGTCATATGACAGGGGATGCAGTTTTCTATCCCAACTGATCAAATACACTAGTCCAAACATCAGTTTTAAAGACAACTCCAAAGGTAAAACTGTGGGTAAGAGTAAGCTTATCCATGTTAACTTTACTATTAAAGATGTGTTACTAGGTGAGAATTTGAAGTATAACTTGATTAGCTTCAGTCAGTTATGCGACAATAAATTATCAGTTCAGTTCGACAGACACACTTGTTCAGTTAGAGACTCAACTGATGAGGTCATCCTAACTGGCAATCGTTGTGGGAATACTTATAAAGTCAGTTGTACTGATCAACCTAAGGCACCAGTATGTTTTATAGCTTCCAAATCTTCTAAAAACTGATTGTGACATAAAAGGTTGAACCACCTAAACTTTAAATTCATTGCCTATCTGAGTAACCATGATCTTGTAACTAGTTTGCCCAAAATAGATTTTTCAAAACATAAAATTTGTTCAGCATGTCAGTTTGGGAAGCAAGTAAGATCTAATTTAAAAACAAAGGTTGTAAATTATCTTCTCGATGCTTAGAACTGCTACATGTGGATCTTTTTGTTCCTATACCAGTAATGAGTTTAGGGGGAATGAAATACACCTTAGTAGTCGTGGATGATTTTTCAAGATTTACTTGGGTTATCTTTCTTAAATCCAAAGACCAAATTGCTGCACAAATGATTAAACTTTTCAAAATATTATTAAATGAAAAATCAGTTGGGATTGATCGAATAAGGTCTGATCGAGGGACTGAATTCATCAATCAAAATCTTTCACAATTTTTTTTTTGAAAATACTGAGATCAAGCATGAGTTCTCCGCAGCAAGAACTCCTCAGCAAAATAGTGTAGCTGAGAGAAGGAATCGGACCCTTAAAGAAGCTGCTAGAACAATGCTTGCTGATTCTGGTATTTATCAATGGTTTTGGGCAGAAGTAGTAAACACTGCATGTTACACTCAGAACAGACAAATGACTAATAAGAATCATTTGAAAACACCTTACACTACAAGAAAAATGATTTTTCGCAGCACGTCATCAACAGTGTGCATTAAAAGCACGCTGCGAATATTACTTTTAACGGCGTGAACCATATGTGCGCTGTTAATATTGTTTCGCTTGACAGAAATAACGGCGTGCATTAAAAGCACGTTGCGGATAGTAATATCCGCAGCGTGCATTTATGTGTGTTGTTAATAAATAATAAAACGACAGTGTGCGGTTAAATGTGAGCTTTTAATAACCTATGCAATTATACTTGTATTACACAACACAATACGAGAGAGAGTAAACCCCAAATTCCATCTCTTAACCCTTCTCCTACTCCCGTCAGTGTTCTGCGTCCAGACTCCAACCACCGCTGCGTGCTGTCACGCCACCGGAGATCGGAGCGCAGTAGCTACCAACCTTGTTCCCCTAACCTTGCGCCTCCTTCCCTGCCTCAGATTGGAAGAACTAGCGCGAGTGGGAGCCCTATTTCAGTCTTTTTCCGTGTGCGAGTTTTTCCTCCGTTTTTTGTGAGTGTGTGTCTCGATTTCTTTGTTATTTAGTGGTTTGTTGTTGAGAAGTCGAAGCCCTAATGTTTTCCCTGTTATCCCTGCGATTTCCAGCCACTATTAGCTCTGTCCAGTCACGATTCTGGCGAGTTTTCCTGCGAGATACAACCTTTGCACCATCTTGAGACCACTACTGCCCATTCAACTTCGATTCTTGGTACATTTTAGCTTGATTTCCAGTCTATAGTTCAGGTATACAAGCCGTCTGGATTCGAATTTTTTTACAATCCGATTTAACTGTTTTCTTTGCATTAGTAGCTAATATTGACGCATTGTTGGCTTATTATATGTCCAGCTAGTATCCGAAAATTTTATGGGAATATTGTGGGAAAGGTGCGATTTTGGGGGAAAAACATATGTAACTGAGAAATAAACTACTTCAGAGGCTAACTTTCACTCCATCTTCCAGTGGAGAAGCAAATGAGATCCAAATTATTAATAAAGCACAATGTTATGTCTTCTGACTTCTAGAATTGCAAAAAATTGCTATCAATCATTGTTTTGTTGTGAAATAAGTACTGTTGTTCTTCCCATTTGATGATGAATCTGATTCGTTTTAATCTGAATTGTTTGCTCATACTCTAGGCTATCATCTTTTGTCTTTTAGGCCATTCTTCAATTTTTCCTTGCCTTAGAACATTTTCTCGCTCATGTTTGAGCCGGTAAGGTAAAATTCACCTTCTTAACATGAGCCGGTAAGGTAAAATTCACCTTCTTCTCTTGGCAAAATAAATATAAAAATGTGGGGATATTGCTTATGCATCTGTCCTATACTCATACTATATGAGCTGTGTGCTATATTGAATGGATATCCAATGCAAAAGTAGACAGAAAGAGTGGAAAATTTAATATTGGTAAACATGAGATTAACTGAACTCGACCTCCTGGTTTTCTAATCCTCATTTTATCTGCTCTAGGTTTGAGTCGCATTTAGATTTACCTAGAATTAGTTCTGGATGCCCCCTATTGTTATGTTGATAAATATACGTTGTTTGTTCATGCTTGAGTTCCTGATAAATTAGATGACCCCAGTTTTTTCGTCATCGGAATATGTTTCTAACTTCATGAATGTGTGATAGGAGCACGATTTCGCAGTATTTCAGAGTTAGATGTTCATATTGTGACGGCTGACTTAGGACAGGTGCACAATTATACGACGTTAACTGGTCTAATCGGTGGTAGTTAGCACTCTACGATTTATAAAACAATATGCCATTCACCTAACCACAAGCACCAACAACCTCACCTGGTCAATTCAGTCAACTTGTGGAATGCTAACATAGTTGATTAATATAAATATATATATCACTATAAAAATTCTGCATACAACAACGCACATACGACAACATTTTTTGTGAAAAACTGTTGTCGTAAGTTTTTAACAACGGTTTTAGCAAAAACTGTTGTCTTTTGGGGGTCAAAGACAACGGTTTTTAGGGTCAATGGCAGCGGTTCTATAAAACCGTGGTCTTTGAGCGTTTTTTTAGGGTCAATGACAACGGTTCTATGAACTGTTGTCTATTAGCGGTTTTTTTTTTTGCACAATAAAACCGTTGTCGATTAGCGTGGTTTTTAGACAAACGACAATTGTTTTGGAAAACGTTGCCATATGCGACGGTATTATGAAAACCGTCGTTAATTTAAAATTAGCGACGGTTTTGTATAAACCCTAGCTAATTTAGCGACGGTTTTACATAAAACCGTCGCATGTTTAAGATTAGCGACGGATTTACAAAACCCGTCGCTAAAGTTAGCGATGATTTGTTGCAACCGTCGCTAATTTTACCGTCGCAAACAGTCTACAAATACCACCATTTTCGGTCCATTTTCCTCCATAACACTTCACAACACTTAAAATTTTTTAGTCTTACACGATTTTCACTTCACAAAACTTAAAATTTTCTCACCACTTCATTACACTTAAAATTTTTCTCTTACACGATTTTACTACTTCATAACTTAAATTTTTTCTCTTACACGATTTTACTACTTCACAGCACTTAAAATTTTTCTCTTACACGATTTTAGTTTCGATTGTTAGTTTTTTTAGATTTATTAAATTATTAAAAGTATTTTTTTTTTTCGAAACAAATTAGCGACGAAAATTTCATTGCTAACCGTCGTTAAAATTAGCGACAGTCTTCATCGACGGTCTTCATTGCCAACCGCGACGATTTTGAATAAAACCGTCGCTAATTTATTAGTGACGGTTTTAAAAAATTGTCGCAAATTTTACCTACCACAATGAATAAAAATCGTTTTCGTTGAACGGACTTTCAACAGCACCTCAGTTACAACAGTTTTAAAAAGGCTACGACAACGGATTTTATCCACGTAGACACACACATTCCGTGTTTAACGAAACGTTGGACAAATACAATAATCTTTCGGAAAGAATAATAAATAAAGACAAATGTTTGTTTAGATATTTTATAAATTATAGTAATTCGAAGCAGGTAGCATATGATACTGGCGTATTATATATATAGATCCTATAACGAGTTGCCTAATGTTTCTCTGAATTTATTATTATTTTGGTGCCTTATACTTTGAAATTGTTATAGTTTACGAAATATTATTGCACGATGATTGATAATATCATCAAATATTCTAAAAAATCAAATGATTAAATATATATAAAAAAAACTTCATGTGAAACTATCATGACTGTGAGCCATGATTAAATTATCTCAAGATAGAACAGTCTCAAGATATAGAAAATAAAATATATTCTCTCTCCTCCCCTAGCAGTACTAGCTACATCTGTCAACAAAATCTTCTCCCCCTAAAATAGTAACACCCTCCCCGCCCCCCTCTTTATCCTCCTACATGCATTCCGCCTCTCTTATTTCTACTGAATGTGAATTCAAGACATAAGTTTATATATGTCACAGATAATAAGATAAAAAATAGTTGCATAGGTTTGATAAAGATTCAGAGACAGGGATGGGTGTTGTCTTTGGTTGTTTCTCAAAAGGAGGTATCAATGAATTAAGTAAGCTTTTCAATGTAGAGACAGCGTAGCATGGACTATGTGATGTTTTACTCTTTTTCTGAAAAAAAAATTAAGTTCAAATGGACGGACAAAACAAGTTGTGTATTTTATTTCATTTTGAAGAAGTTTCATATACATTTTAAAACAAAATAACCATTTTTTTAACTTTTTAAGAGAAATGTTATTTCTTGGTTTTGCACCTCTTTGGCTAATAAAATTTATTTTATCCTTAATATATATATCCATACTATTTTGCTAAGGAAACGGGTAGCTTAAATTTAATAAAAATATGTATATGAAATTTTAAAAAACAGTCCACAACTAAATGAATATTGATATGTGATCAATACTATCAAATCAAAAGGAGAATTGATCTATGTATTAGAGATTTTTCTCAAAATCATGTTTTTACGTATACATGAACATGATATATAATATGCGGAAGCTTAATCGAGAATTACCTCCGGCCATTGAAAATTTGTTGAAGCTTTCTGATTTATTTTCGATTGAAGCCTTCTAAACACTTCAACACTCCTTTAGATGGTGTATTTTCTGTATGAGATTGTGTGTTTAAGGATCTCAATGCCTTCGATATTTATAGGCACACTCATACCATCACCGAGTGTTTTGGGAGCTCGAGATTCAAACCAAATTTGTATACGCATCTCAATTTTCAAAATTTGAGGCTGCCGTGTACAAATTTTTTCAACAATTGTTGGCAATGACCGTCGTCATTTTCAACACGTTTATTTTACGGGTCACAATTTTCTTACATTCTCCCACTTGACCCGTATATCTCATTTATCATAGGAGAAATTAAAATACATGAATCATGGCGATAGGTCATCTAAAAACGATTATTATCTTCCATGTATCACAATGTATTATATCTCTCAAATAACTTAATGAATAAACCCTATGTTTATTCGAGGTCCAACTTTATTGATATTTTTCATGATAACTGAATATGTACATAATGAATATGAAAAATAACATAACTTAATGAGTTTCATTAATTTTGTTTTTACAACAAAATTACATAAAAGAACCAAGTCTCATTCGTTCTGTATGATCCTTGAATTTTATTGGTGGCATGCCCTTAGTCAAAGGATTCGCAATCATCAATTTAGTACTAATGTGCTCGATAAGTAACTTCTTATCTTTAACACGTTCTCGTATGGCTAAATACTTAATGTCGATGTGTTTGCTTCGACTACCACTTTTGTTATTTTTAGCCATAAAAACTGCAGCTGAATTGTCACAAAATATTCTTAATGGCATAGATATAGAATCCATAATTCTAAGCCTGGAAATGAAACTCTTCAACCATACACCATGTGAGGTTGCCTCAAAACAAGATACGAACTCAGCTTCCATAGTGGAAGTAGCAGTCAATGTCTGCTTTGCACTTCTCCAAGATACAGCTCCACCAACTAACATAAATATATCCTGAAGTGGATTTTCTTGAATCAATGCAGCCAGCATAGTCTGAATCAGAGTAGCCAATTACTTCCAAATTTTCAGTTCGTCTGAACATAAGCATATAATCTTTGGTCCCTTGAAGGTACCTCATGACTTTCTTTGCAGCTTTCCAATGGTCTAAACCTGGATTACTCTAATATCTTCCAAACATCCCAACAATAAATGCAATGTCAGGTCTAGTGAAAACCTGAGCATACATCAAGCTTCCGACAGCAGAAGCATAAGGAATGTTTTTCATTTGTTCCCGCTCTAGATCATTCTTTGGGCATTGGCTCAAATTGAATTTATCGCCTTTCACAACGGGAGCTATACTTGGTGAACAATCTTTCATCCGATATCTCTCTAAAACTTTGTTGATATAGGTTTCTTGAGACAAACCTATAATACCTTGAATTTTGTCTCTATGTATCTTAATGCCAATGACATAAGATGCATCACCCATATCCTTCATATCAAAGTTTTTAGAGAGGAATTGTTTCACCTCGTATAACAGACCCTTATCATTGGTTGCAAGTAATATCATCCACATATAGAATAAGGAAACAAATCTTGCTCCCACTGACTTCTGGTATATACATTGATCCATGTGGTTCTCAACGAATCCAAATGAAGAGATAACATCATGAAATTTTAAATACCATTGACGGGAAGCTTGTTTCAATCCATATATAGATTTCTTAAGCTTACAAACCAATTGCTCACCATTACTAGAGAAGAATCATTCAAGTTGTTTCATATAAACCTCTTCCTCTAGTTCTCCATTGAGAAAAGCCGTTTTCACATCCATTTGTTGTAAATCTAAGTCAAAATGTGCAACTAATGCTAGAATGATACGGAGAGAATCTTTCTAAGATACAAGAGAAAAAGTCTCCTTGTAGTCGATTCCTTCCTGTTGAGTGAATCCTTTAGCTACGAGTCTTGCTTTATATCTTTCAATGTTGCCTAATGAGTCTTACTTTGTTTTGTAGACCCATTTACATCCAATGGCTTTTACACCATCAGGCAACTGAACAAGATCCCAAACTCCATTAACTGCCATAGAATTCATCTCTTCTTTCATAGCATTAAACCATAGTTTTGACTCATTACAACTCATGGCTTGTGAAAACATTTCAGGATCATTTTCGGCTCCAATGTTAAAGTCCGATTCTTGTAACACAACATAATCACTAGATATTGCTGATCTCCTTATTCTAGTAGATCTCCTTAGGTTGTTTGGTTGATCAACAATTTCTTGTTGTTCTTCACTAACAACTTGATCTACTGGATTTTCATCAGCAATTTGTGGAACTTCAGTAATCGGTTGCCTAACACCCATTTGGTCTTGAGGGTTGTGAATAACAACCAATCTGTCATTTGAATAAGAGGGTTGTACATTAATGTGATCATTCTCAAAAACTATGTCATGATCACTCCCACTAATCAAGTCATTTTCAAGAAATTTTGCATTTCTTGATTCCACAATTCTAGTATTGTGAGATGGACAATAGAATATGTACCCTTTGGATTTTTCAGCATACCCAATGAAATATCTATTATAGTTCTTGGGTCCAGTTTCTTTTCATGTGGGTTGTAAACTCTTATTTCAGAAGGACAACCCCAAACGCGTATATGTTGCAAACTCGGTTTCCAACCTTTAATAACTCAAATGGCGTCTTTGGGACAGCCTTAGTTGGAACTCTGTTTAATATATACACACTGTCTTAAGAGCTTCAGTCCACAAGGATTTAGGAAGTTTAGAGCTACTAAACATGCTCCTCACCATGTCCAATAATGTCCGGTTTTTCCTCCTAGCTACGCCATTTTGGTCCGGAGAACCAGGCATAGTATATTGGGCAACAATCCCTTGTTCTTGGAGAAACTTTGCAAACGGACCAGATGCTAGTCCATTCTCAGTGTATCTACCATAATATTCTCCACCTCTATCAGTTCTCACGATCTTAATATGTTTTCCACATTGCTTCTCCACTTCAGCCTTAAAAACCTTGAAGGCTTCAAGTGCTTCGTTTTTATTATGAAGCATGTAGATATACATGTATCGTGAGTAATCATCAATCAAAGAGATGAAGTATTTCGGACTTTGCATGTCCATATTTGGACAACAAATATCTGAATGTATGATTTCTAATATTTCTGTACTCCTCTTGGCACCCTTTTTAGATTTATTGGTCTGCTTTCCCTTAATGCAGTCCACACAAGTCTCAAAATCAGTAAAATCTAAAGTACTAAGTGCTCCATCATTCACTAATCTTTTAATCCTCTCTATAGAGATATGTCACAATCTCATGTGCCATAATATAGAGGAATCTTCTTTTATAACACATCTTTTAATACCTCCTTGAACCTGCATAGTGGTGTTATTCTTTTGTAAAAAATAAAGAAAAGACCATCAACCATTGTACCATTTCCAATAAGATTTGATTTATAAAACACATTTATTGATTTATCCTAAAATGAAATGAATAACCAAGGGGTACAAGTTTTGAAACTGAAATTAAACTTCCTAGAAAAACTAGGAATATAAAATGTCTTTTCTAATTTTAAAATAACCACTATTCAACACTAGGCAGCAAGTCCCAATAGCCTCCACATGTGAAGACATCTTGTTTCCCGAATAGATGCTTCGCTCATTTTCTATTGGCTTCCTTAGGTTTGCATACCCTGCAAGGTATTTGTAACATGGATTGTAGAACCAGAATCAATCCACCATGTATTATAATCATATCAACCATATTAGATTCATAACAGACAAATGAAGTAGGAATACCTTTCTTTTCAAGCCAGTCCTTAAATTTATTGCAATCCTTCTTAATGTGTCCCGTCTTTTTACAGAAGACACACTTGGATTCCTTTCTTGATGTCAGGTTGGGGTGGAATTATTCCTTCCTTTTTTCCTTGACTTTGGCTTGCTTTTTATCTTTCCTTGTGTGGTCATAAAGACATTATCACTCGTTTTCATCAACAGCCTTCCTTCCTCTTGAACACACATGGTCATTAATTCATTAATTGACCATTTATCCTTATGTGTGTTGTAGAAAATTTGAAGGGTCCATATTGTTGTGGAAGAGTGCATAAAATGTAGTGCACAAGAAAGTCTCAGACATTTCCACTTCAAGTGTCTTGAGCCGAGCCGCTATGTCCCGCATCTTCATGATGTGCTCTCGCACACCTCTCACACTGGGATCCTTAATGAAGAGAATTTCATAATTATGGTTCTTGCAAGTGCTTTATCTGAAGACTGAAACTGTTCATCAATAGCCTTCAGTAATTCTTTGACATTATTATGCTGGTCGACAGAACCACGCATACAGCAGAGATTTCGGTCTTTATGAACATTACGCAGAGAGTCGATTAGATCGCTCCAATTTTTCATAAAGATCAACATCATCCGGAATGCTGTTTTCAGTAATATCAGATGGTTCGTCTTTCCGTATAGCATAATCAATATCCATCACCCTAATTGAAGAAGAATTCTTTCTTTCCAAATTTATAATTATCGCCCTTTAGATCGGGAATGTCACATTTCATATCAGAAAAAGTCGCAGGTTGCATAACTGCACAAAATATCATATGCTTAAAATTTTGAGACAATATCATGTTTTACCAATGTAATTCATGTTTAAAATCTAGTGACATAAATTTTCATGTGGGCCAAAATTTTAATTCAATAAGATTTTTCTGTAAATTTATGATAAACCTATCAAAATGTATTTTCTTTAATTCCTGTGGGTAAATTAAGAAAAATTTAATTTGATATTTTAACCTAATTAGTTATATAAATATAATAAAAATCCCTGTGGGGTAAATTTTATTATGTTTATATAATTAATTACAATTGATGTCCATTATGTGATCCAAACTCACTTAATGCATAATTTTTCATAATTAAGGATGTTGTGGCTATTCCTCAATTATTTAAAATTATACGGTTCACCGGACAAAATTTTGGCTTTACTTAATGCTTTATATAATAATTATTTTCGCAATCAACACTTTCCAAGAGTGCTCCCAAGAAAGATAGGTAGTGCTTAGGCCCTTAAATACTCAACTCCTAGACAGAGCAATGTTCATCAGGGAGACCAGTGACTAGTCAAGGCAGGTTTAAACCGGTCGATTAAGAACTCCCTCAGATCATGTTTCTACGTCACCTTATAATTATTATTCAACTTAATTATCCATATTTATGTGAATATTTATAAGCCAATTTTTTTTTTATATTAAATAATTTTATATTCACATTTTTACTTAATATGAACAATTACATTCCCATCAGTTTTTTCTCTTCAATCAGAGTAGTGATAAAGTGAGGATCACATTTACGATAAAATGTTAGTTCCTCTTCAGTTTTTCTCTTCAATTAGAGTAGTGATAAAGTGAGGATTATTTGTTCATTTGTGAATATCTGAAATATTTTAATTTATAATATTATATTCACATCTTACTTAATATGTTCATTTAAAATTATAAACAACTTAATATAATTTAATATGAACATAATTTGAATATTATATCTAACGAGCAAATAATAATTTCTAAACATGCATTGAAATTTGTATTGAATTTGGAAATATTAAATCTAATTCCAAATCATCAAAATCATGTTTTTACGTATACATGAACATGATATATAATATGCGGAAGCTTAATCGAGAATTACCTCCGGCCATTGAAAATTTGTTGAAGCTTTCTGATTTATTTTCGATTGAAGCCTTCTAAACACTTCAACACTCCTTTAGATGGTGTATTTTCTGTATGAGATTGTGTGTTTAGGGACCTCAATGCCTTCGGTATTTATAGGCACACTCATACCATCACGAGTGTTTTGGGAGCTCGAGATCCAAACCAAATTTGTATACGCATCTCAATTTCAAAATTTAAGGCTGCCGTGTACAAATTTTTTCAACAATTGTTGGCAATGACCGGTCGTCATTTTCAACACGTTTATTTTACGGGTCACAATTTTTTACACTATGGTCAATTGATCTATGGTCAAAAAATATAAGTAAAATTTAGCTTATCTTATTTTTATATATGATTTTATTGTTTAAAATATAATGATGTATGAATAAATTTTTTGTATTTAAGTTTTTTTATTATTATGTGGTGTTCTCTTATAAAAATGTTGGGAATATTTTGGAAAGAAAAGTTGGGATAACATCTGACACCTAAGTAATTATATCATATAAATTAAATTATCATCGTGTATATGTGTGTGTGTTTGTATTGATAAAATTTCATAATTATTTCATACAAATAAAAAAAGTTTGTTCACAAGATGGATAATGAATGGATGCATCTGCCTTCTAGGCTTGTACCCGAGTATGAAGAAGGGGTAAAAAAATTTATAGCACAAGCTAGAACTATGCAAAAACACGTGAAGTAATCTTATATCCTTGCAAGCGTTGTAAAGAAGTATATGAAATTTGACCAAGTTTACGACCACTTAATTATTAAGGGGTTCGATCCTTCTACACTATGTGTGAGATGTCTACTCATTTAAAAATGCGAAAATATTTTTTTCAAAACTCCCCATTTTCGAAATATCATTTAAATGTTTCGTATGCATGCGCACCACAGAAAAATATAAGATTTAAAATGATCTTAAATATTTTCCAATAAAAACAGCGCATGTAACGCCCCGAAAAATTAAAGGTCACGCGAATCACATGCATGTAATTATTAAATTCTCCTGTATTTTAATTAAATGTTTTAATTGCATAAATTAATTATGTTGTGCATATTTACATGTTTAAATATACTTTTCTACATGGTTGCATTAAAATGTATTTTTAAAAGGTTATTCGAGTTGCGATCGAAGAACGGAGACTGAGGGCTGAAAATGTAAAATGATTTTATTAAATAATTGTTTTTAATTATTTAAAATATGGGTGATGCTTTTTATTACTTTTGAAAATAAGGGGTTTGGAGGTGATTTTATACGCCGGGACGTAAATTTATCGGTGTTGGTTTTTCAATAAAAATACGAACTTTTTGGCAACCCGGCTAATAAATTCGCAGAGTTATTTAAACAAAATTATTTTTATATTTTTAATTAAAGTCTAACTAAGAACTAATGGGCCTAAAGCCTTGCTTAGAGAATTAATTAGTATTTAAATAAGATAATCTTCCCCAAGCCTACACTTTGCTACACGCCTCAAACCTTATATTTTTCTCTCCCAAAACTCCTCAAAGTTCACGGATCACACACATTACAATTTAAAGAAGGAAATCGAGACTTGCAAGGTAGAGTTCAAGCCAAGGTTTTTGCCCCATTCTTCGCCTTCGTCAACGAATAATCGTTCGTTAAATACGCAAAGACACGCCATATTCTTTCTTTCAATCATCTATCACACCATAATATTTATTTGAACATGTTTTGAAAGAAAACAAGGCACTCAAATTATAATTTTCGCAACTATTCATATGCATGGGTTTAACTCTTGTTTGTTGATTCAAAATCATGTTTAATTTGTGTTAAGGGGCTGCCATGGTTAGGGTATGGATTAAGGGTGTTTTAAACAAATTTAGGGTCCTAAACACACACCAATTAAGATGAAAATGTGAGAAACAAAAGCTGGAAAACAGTAGGCATCAATTAAAAGGAACAGTGGGTTTTTTTGATTGCACAAGAGTCAAGTGGCTCGTTTCTTGGCATGGGCTATTGGGGCTCGTCCAAGGCTCGACCAGGGGCATTGTTGGTATTGGTCTAGGGCAAGGTTAGGTCCTTAGGGTCCTAAGAAGGTGCAAAAGGGGCTGGTTCAAGGTCTGGTTCGGTGGTCAAGTGGCTAAGCAAGAAAACGTGGAGTCCTAGTCTAGGTGGTTTTCTCGGCCATGCTTGTGCTGAAGTAGGGGTGGGGGGGGGGGGGGGGGGGGGCTTCGGTTTCAAGCTAGGGGCTCGAGTTCTATAGGTTCTAAGGGTCCAGGAGGGTGCCTAGAGAGGCTGGTCATAAGTTGGTGCAGGGTGGCTAGACATGGCTCGAGCTAAACACAAAAAACATGGGGGAGAAGCTCATGACAGCAAGTTAGGCGAGATGTTGCTGTCAAGCTTCAGTGGTTTGCTTCTCACGTCCAGGGGCTTGGGTTGGTCTGGGCTTGGTTTATGCGTGGTCCAGGGAAGGTTATGGTCATGAGGGGTCAGTGGTTAGACGGCTGGAAGAGTCCTAGGCAACTAGGAAACCCAATTCAACATGGACACTACAAACACACACACGCATGCACTTGGGGTCGAGTTCCAGAAGTGTTTTGGTCAGGCTAAGGCTGGTTTTATGAGCTGGGCTTCGTCAGTAGGGTCCCTAGGTGGGTTGGCTAGGTTTTGGATCGAGGTGGCTTGGGCGTGGCTCGAGTAAATTAGGAGATGGCTCGGTGTGTTCGATAAGGTGTCAAAAACGAAAATTAAAAGGCAAAAATTGAGCCATGGGTCCACAGGTGTGGCTCATAACTTGGAAGGGTAGAATAAATCATAAAAAGATTATGTTTAAATTTTGGGATCAAAATAACGAGTTTTGGATTTATTCGGGATTTAATCGCCGCACGAAATGCTAATTAACGAGTTAATTTAAACGCCATGTTATATGCTTTATAAAATTATGGAAAATTAGGTTTAAGCTTAATAATTATTAAAAGCCTTAGTTTTTAATTTGGGAATTTTATATTAAGGTTGGTTTAATTCGTGATTAAAACGCATTAATACGTTATATTTAAAGATTAATTTCAAAGTCGTCGAATGAAGCTAAATAAAAATATGAGAAAATTCATGTAAGTTTAAATAATATTTGAGAAATGTTAGAGTCAATAAAATAAGAAAATGTAAAAAACATGAAAATTTTTACGTCTAGGGGTAAAACTGTCTTTTTACTCATAGAAATATTAAACGTCATGGCAGTGTCCTGAATGCTGTTTTATATGCTAATATGATTATTTTCAATGATTATGGGTTTTTACATGTTAATATGTCAATTTTAAATGTTTATTGACTTTTTAAGACGTTAATAAGTTTAATGTTTTATGATTTAATATGCTAAAACATTTATTTTAAATGTTTATGATTTAAATGTTTATTTTAATGTTTATGAAGTTAAAATGTTTATTTTAAAAATGTTCATAGATGTTTATGATTTTTAATATGTTAAGTTCTGATTTTAAATGTCTATGATTTTTTATGATTTAATATGGGCATTTAAAAGATATGTTGCCATGATTGGTTTTTAAAATAAAATGATGTTATGCATGTTTTTATTAAGTGATGATATCATGTTGAAGGACGTGAAGGGATTGTGACTACTAGATGTTGGAAATATCGTGAGGGTTATGGTCTCAGTGGGAGCCCGACGATCGTGTTTCCTTGGATACGGATACGAATACGATTACGTGATACGAATACGAATATGTTAATACGTTGGCCAAGGCCCAGTTGACGGGTGAGAGTGTCGCTGGTGTCCCGTCGCTCAGTACTGTGGTTTTCTTTAGATGGATCCATCGCCTAATACGATAAAAAATACGAGTCACAATCACGATCTGAATTCAACAAACACGAACATGAACATGAATACGAATATGAATATGGATATGAATATGGATATGCATATGGATATGAATACGAATATGAATATGAATATGTTTATGTTTTTATGAAAATGTTTTATGCATCATGAAAATGTTTACGCAAATGTTTATGTTTATGCATCTTCATGAAAACGATATTTTAAGTACAAGTATTTTTCACTGTTATATGTTAACTGTATTACGTATTACTCGTTATCAAGAATATGACGTGTGGAGTCTTAGACTCACTAGGTGTGATTGATGCAAGTTGATATTGATGATGAATATGATAATTGAGGTCTTGATGGTGACTTTGCTGGACTGAAGGTGCACATAACCCGAGGACCGACCGCTAGTTTTCTGCACTAGTTATGATTATGAATTTGAGTTATGTTAAAGATATTTTTACGACGTTTTATTTGTGAGTGGTTTTTGAGAAATTTATAGTATGTGCTATACTTTTCAAATGTTAGTTGGTTGATTTATTTAAATGATGTCAAAAATATTTTATGCTTGTGTAAGCAATTCGGCCGATGCTTATGTGAGGTTTAAAAAAAAAAATTTCTAGTACTTTTTAAGGAAAACGAATAAGCAGACGTTTCAACGCAGATTTAAATAACCCAAACTCGTCCAAAAATCATACATTAACAAAAACGTTATAAAAATATAAAATCATCAACGTAGGAAAATGTTCGTATGCTCTCAAAACTCGTAAATCATAATGCGGAAAACATGCGGTCCTCGGGTCATGTCACCGCACCAGAGCTGGCTTACTTAGAGTTCAGCACCCATCCAGTCTCCTCAACATCGAGCTTACCTGCATCACACACACGGCATAGTGAGGTCTAAAGATCCGACACATCCCCTGTACCAGTAATAACAAGTACATATACGTAGCACATAGAGAAGTGAAAATAGCATAATCAACATACATTTCGTGTTTGGCCAGTAGTAAAATCGTATAAAGTAAACGTATCCTTTTCAAAACATGGTAATATCATAGCATGTAATCATCCGTATCAACATATACGGTGTTTTTATGTATTTTATGCATTTATTGCATAATTCCTATATGCATGATAGAATTTATTTTACTGAAATTTTAAAGGTTCATGCATTATAAAGTTTAAGTGTCATTTCGCGCTTCCAGAACGAGAAACGGAGGCCCGAGAAATTATTCAGAAAAATTATTTTATTACATGATTAATTTTTATTATTATTATAAGGGGTTTTTAAAAGGTATTTTTTCAATCAATGGGTTTTTAGTGGATATTTTTACTCGCGGGATTTTATTTTTAACGATACGCCAAATTTTATCGAATCCGAGAACTTTTTGAGGGTTCAGCTAATTATTTTCAAAAACTTTACATCACGAAATATTTTTCGGGAGTGTATTTGGATTTAATGAGCCTACTTTTAAGCTTATTGAGACTAAAGCTCATTTTTAAACCTTTAAATGTCAGCTAGGGCCCATTTGCTTAAACTTAATCAATATACACTAATACCTAATTAACCCTATACCTATTAATGCACCCTCCCGACCAGCCGACAACCCCTCTCCCCTTCATCATTTACGTGAAATTCAGCAGCCACCATTCCCCCATTCTTTTCCTTTAAAGCAAGATCGTTTCTCCGCTCTATAGTGCCTCCGCGTCGTGATTTTCTTCAAAGTTTTGAGCTCCATTCTTCAAGGCACGCATGTATCAATAAAAATTAATCATGTAATAAAATAATTTTCCTGATAATTCCCCGGCATCCGTTCCTCGTTCGAGCGCGAAATGCAAATTAAAAATGTATAATGCACGAACCTTTAAAATTTCATGAAATAAATTCTATCATGCATGAGTTATGCATAAAATGCATAAAAATAATTAAACACATAATTTATGAAATATACATGTATTTAATGCTTTAAAACAAATTAATGAAATACCAAAGAAATTTAATAACTTGCATACATGTGGTTCACGTGGACTTTCAAATTTTTCGGGTCATTACAATTTGGGTCTTCCATGGTGAAACTTATAACTCACAATCTCAAGCTGAAGGTAGTTCAGGAGTTCAGAAAGAGGATGAAAGTAGAGAGGTATATCACTTATATAAGGATGTTTTTTTGCCGGAAGAAGAGGTTGGCCGAAAACACTATATCTGAGGATAAGGATGAGTTTCATGATTTATTAAAATATGTGGAAACTCCTCTCTTCCCTGGTTGTACATCTTACACAAAGTTGTCGGTAGTCATCACACTATAAAATTACAAGTGTATTAATGGTCACTGTAACGACCCATTACAGGCCCAGTGGACCGCTCATACGGCTCACTGCCCCGATCGACCCAAGGATATCCCGATCTTGGGCTCCCTCAAAGGGGCCTTTTCACTCACGGGCTTTCCATAGGCGTCGTACGGGTTACTCATAGGATCTCCCCCTCCCTACCAAGGGGTTTCTTTCGCCTCCCCAGGACTCGATCCCATGACCTATAGGATAAGTACATTGATATCAAGAGTCCTGGTACCAATTGAGCTAGTCCTTTCAATTGGTACCAGGACTCTTGATATCAATGTACTTATCCTATAGGTCATGGGATCGAGTCCTGGGGAGGCGAAAGAAACCCCTTGGTAGGGAGGGGGAGATCCTATGAGTAACCCGTACGAGGCCTATGAAAAGCCCGTGAGGGAAAAGGCCATTTGAGGGAGCCCAAGATCGGGATAGCCTTGGGTCGATCGGGGCAGTGGGCCGTATGGGCGGTCCACTGGGCCTGTAATGGGTCGTTACAGTCACACAGACAATAGTTCAATGAGCTCCTAGTATTCAAGATGTTGGAGAGAAAATGGTAATAAAATGAATATTTTATTATTAAAATATTAAACAAAATTTTCCCCTTCTCGGTTTTATCGCGTTTCCTCATAAAAACTTTTTTCAGAAAGAAATACAAGAATGTCCACCTGAATCTCAAAACACAACTAACATTGTTGATGATGCAATTAGCCTTGTATTTGGCAAGGAAGCTCGGGGTAGAGTGCGTGGAATGGGCTTTGGAGTTACACCATCGAAAGTTGGAGCTTCCGTGAAACAAAATGGAACTGTTCAACAACTTCAAACTATGGTACAAAGCCTTCAACAAAAAATGCAACAAAATCAGTTAGAAATGCAAGAAATGAGGTCCATGTTTTTACAAAGTATGAATCTAAAAAATCAGCAAGAACAGGTTATTAAGTAAACACATATAAAAAATATGTTGGTATATATACACACTTAAATGCTTTTGAATTATCATGATTACATCGCTTGACACGATTTGATTGTAAATTAGGTTTCTAGTGGTGGCATTGGTAGCGGTATTGAGAATGAAGTTGGTAGTAATGGTGATATTGATATTGGTGCCAAGAAAATGGTAATTTGATCATGTTTTTTAGGTAATTATCTTTAAATTATGTATTTTTAAACCGCAAAATTGTTACTAAAATAGACATGGTTGAATCAATAATATTTTATTGTTTATTTACAGTCAAATTTGAGGAATTTGAGTCTTGGAGATATCCGTGCTAATACTAAATGTAAGCTGTTTCATTGGTGTGCTGATGAATTAGTTGTTGTAGAAGGCCGAATTGCATCCACAGATCCAAACACAAAAGTGCATCACGTTGTTCTTGGTAGATCTTGTTGGAAAGTTTGGGTTGATAAGGTTTTGGTAGAAAAGGTGGACCTAATTCGACCAAATGATGAAATGCAGTTTCTCGAGGACGTTATAGGAAGCACGGTAGCATGGTTATCTAAGTTTGTCGTATTGTGTGATTGATAAATATTCTAGTGATTTGCATGTTTTGAAAGTTTAATCATTGTTATATATGTACCAGCTAGTTGTTATAGATTCCGTATCTTGGTTTGGATTTTCAGACTTTCTGTTTTGATATACAGAAAAACAATGACTTTTATTAATTTTGTGTTAGTTAAACGTAAAGTTGCACTAAATTTTTTGTAAAATTTTGGTTTATCGTTTTTGTCTATTCGATTGATTTTTTATAACGAATTTGATTTATCGGCTTGCAAACGAACGATGCAGAATTTGTTTTGCATGTTGCGGATATGAATATTAGCAGCGTACATTGCACGCTGCAGATAATATTATCCGCAACTTGCGTGCGCATTATCGATAATAGTATCTGCGGCTTGCATGTGCGCGCCGACGATAATAGTATTAACGGCGTGCGAATGCACGCCGCGGATAACAGTATTAACATCATGCGCATGTATGCCACGGATAATCAGTATCTGTGGCGTGCAATGGCGTACAGCTTACAATTGTGCATCGTGCAATGTGCACTGTGGAAAAGAAATTTGCGCGTTGCGAAAAGTCATTTTTGTGGTAGTGTTATGAGATTTGGCAAGGACGCAAAAGTGTGGTTTCTTATTTTAAAATATTCAGCTACAGATGTTTTATTTTTGACAATGACAAAAATCATTTAAAAGCTTTTGATGCTAAATCTGCAGAGGGAATATTTTTTGGGTATTCATTAGTTAGAAAAAGCTTACGGAGTTTTTAACAAATGCACTTTGAATGTAGAAGAGTCTATTCATGTTGTATTTGATAAATCTGTGCTAACTGATAAGCCAACTGATCCAGTAGACCTAGTTGATCGCTTTACATATATCAGTTTGGAGGATGATATTGAAGAAGAGAATCATATTAAACAAAATATCCTTCAAACACCAGAACCAGAAGTGTTGGATCACTCAGTTGAACAAGAAATTTTTACTGATAATCAGTTGGTGGAGCAAAATGATAACAATCAGTTACCAACTGATACAGCAACAACTGAAACTGAAGAAAATATTCAATTGCCAACTGAAGTAGTTGCTAAGATGGATGCAATGTTGCGACTTTGATTGTTGCACTCCCAATAGCAGGTTGTCCACAAGTAGTAAAATTTCGTGAGTCCGAATATCGTATCTACAGGGAAGCTAAGGTAATTACAAGTCCACTACAATATTTTTTTGTTTTTTTTTTCTTTTAATGGTTTGAATCTTTAATTGTTCAAATTTTAATTTAAGTAGTTGAGATTAAAGGATCCACTCTTGGTATTTAATAAAGTTATCATTAATGAATATTATTGAAATCCACTTAATAAAATGGTTCCAATATATATTAAATAATCATATTTATATTATGTTATTTATTATTATCTTATAAGTATATAATATATACCAAAACTTGTAAATGTTGTCAATTATTTATTGTGCTATATATATATTTGTAAACACTAAATCAAGGTTCCCACTTTAAATGGTTGGTAAAACCAAACAAACATTTAAATGATACCAAGAAATTAATATTATGATATTAATATATAATAAATCAAGGCATCCACTTTAAATGGTTGGTAAAACCAAACAAACATTTAAATGGTACCAAGAAATTAATATTATGATATATTCATATATAATAAATCAAGGCATCCACTTTAAATGGTTGGTAATACCAAACTAACATTTAAATGGTTTCAAGAAATTAATATTATGATATAATCATATATAATAAATCAAGGCATCCACTTTAAATGGTTGGTAATACCAAAGTTACAGTTAAATGGTTCCAAGAATTTAGTGTAACATATAGCAACAATAAATCAAAACTCCCACTTATAAGTAGTGTATAATAATATTTAAAGAAATAAAAATAACTTAAACAATAAATAATGATTAAATAATATAAAACTTAGATTCTTACCTTTTTAATAACCTTATTATCATGCCAAGAGTTTCACCTTTTCATCTCAAATTTGAGAAGTTAGCTACTCATTATTCAAAATGAATTTAACATGCTAATTATATTTAAATGAAGACATAAAGGAAAAACAAAGAGAGAAGTATTATGAACTCAAAAGTTTGTTCATAAAATGAGGGATATCTGAATACATTACAATGCACCCCTATTTATAGCCAAATTTGGGGAGACAACCACAAATAAAATATTATTTTTTACACATAAGTCTTCATTGGTGTTCCGAGAAATTAATTTATTAATACACATCACTTTTGAAAATCTTCCCATCCGAATTTTCTTCTCCACATAAAAAAAAATATGTAGATATCTGAGTTGTTTGAATTGTCGTATTTTTTTTAACCATTTGACCAAGTAATTTGAGAGATATGGTCAAAATGCTAGAGCATGGTAAAACTGTCAATTCTTTTATAACTTTATTTGTTGCTTAATTTGATCCCACTTGTGAGAAGATTTTTATTTCATGCTTACCACCAATATTGTAGATATTAACATCAACTTTCTACAGGTCCAAAAATCATCTTAATCTCATTTGCAACGCCAATGTTATTCTTGTTTTATCGAACCTGTAAAAAATAGTAAAACTTATAATTACACAACAACTTATATTTTATACAATTTATTATAAAACATATAATATTTAAACATTTAATAAAACAAGAAATATATATTTATATTATAAAACATTTAATCAATATATAATTTTTTATCTTTATCACACTCCTCAACCAGCTTATTACTAGTCTCTAGCAATTTAAGCGTTAATAGCAACACAAAACATATTGATTAATTTAAATAGAAATGTAATCATAACTATCCAAGTGTTTAAATTAAATTTGAAAACTGTCAAAGTTATATCAAGATCATTATAATTATAATTTATGAAATAATCTGAACTGATCAATTCAAAGCTTATTTTCAGGTAGTTAAATATATATGGCCTTCTGAAATTCCTAGTAAGAGTCTCAACTCCATATTCTCACAGGTTAATAAGTGTTTCAATTTATGGGAATGATTTATCTCATGGAGTTGGAATACAGATAAATGCTCAGGAAAATGGTTTACAGAATGCAGACAGACAAACGAGCCAAACTAATCAAAAGATAGGAAATCCATTTATTCAAAATCCAGTTGTTCTTATTATGTATTTTTTTCCTGATTTTTTTTTACATCATGGAATCAGACTAAGTTTATGCTTCTTGACCACATATTTATTTAATTTGTACAATGTATTTCTCTATTTCTTTCTTTTTTGTTTATTTTTATTTTTATGAGAGATTAATGAGTTGCAGCATATAACTTAAAAATTACATAGATCTTCAACATCTTTCTTTTTTTTTTCTTTTGTCTTTTTTTTTTCAAGAAATATAAATTTTTTTTCAAAATAAGAACTCAAATCTAAACAATAGATAGCCTCCCTGACGATCAATAAAGGCTCGAAAGCTGTTTTCTCAATCCTCTCCATAGACTCACAAAATATGTGTGAGTTTAAAAATTTTAGGCACTCTTATCAGGTATATCTTGGGCCATATACTTTAATAATTGATTTAATCACAATGGTTAATCATTCAAAAATATTTCATAAATCATATTTTTATAATGATCAAAATATTAAAATTGATTTTTTTTTCAAATAAAAAATTAAACATCCTTAGATAGATTATTACAATTTATAATCTAAACCTTTCAAACATGTAATGTATGATATTTTTGTAAAAATTACTATGATACAAACAATAAACAAGTTTTTATTTTAAAATAATTTTCTTAAAGTTTTTTTTTTAAATTTTTAAGTTTGTTCTCCCCCCAATCAGAATATGACATTGTTCCTAATGTCAAAATAACTATTAATAAAAAGTACATATTGAAAGAGATATCACCTGGAATTTTATTGAAGATAAAAAAACTGAAACAAACGCAAACCAATCCACGATTTATGAATCAATGATCCAACTTTCTTTTCTTATTGCTTGATTGCGACCAATTGATATTTGTTATCATCTGATCAGGCTTATGAACAAAAGCTTCCAAATCATCAATTAATTGGTCGGCAGTCAAAGCACAGATGAGCATCCATCGTGAATTTTCTGAAATGAAATTCTGTTCCATAGCTTTATGAAGAAATGTCAACAAACTGTCATAATAATTATTGATATTCAACAAGCTCACAGGTTTATTATGGATATTAAGTTGTGCCCAAGAAACAGTGTGAAAAATTTCTTCTAATGTACCAAAACCACCTGGTAGTGCGATAAAAGCATCAGAATTTTCAATCATTTTGGTGATTCTTTCATACATAGAAGAAACTTTTAATTCCTCCCCAATTGTAACACCTGTAATATTTCCTTCAGCTAAAGCTGTAGGAATAATATCCAAAACCTGACTACCTCCAAGATGAGCAGATGTTGAAACAGATCCCATTAACCCAATATTACTCTCCCATATAACAAGTGAATTTTTCTCTCAGCCAATATCTTTCCAAGATTATTCGCTGCTTCTACAAATACTTCATTTTTTCAAGGACTCGACCCACAAAATATAAAAATATTTTTCTGTTTGTGCAAAGGATCCAACCATATTTTTACTTTCTTTTTGGTCTGCGAAAATAGAGGGAAAGATGAGAGATTTTATTGGGGTAATATGTTATCATAACAAAACTATGGGTCATAGCTGTAAGCAGAATAAACAGTAAAAATAATAATGATACACATGCATATAAACAGTAGTGTGATTGTGGCTCACAATTTTCCTCTGGTTTTACGTCCAGAAACGGCTTCAACGCCTTCTATGAGTCGATGATATGCTTCACATCCAATTTTCTTATAAATTAGCAAACAAGGTCTTTTTTTAGTCGGATTCCAAAGGCTATGACGCTCATCTTGAAATTGTTTCCATAAACGGAGAATTTCAATATGCACATGTCCACTAGAATGCGTCTCAAGAGTCAATAAGATGTTATCTAAAGATTCCTTACTCAGCCCATTCTTAATGAAACTAATTTTATCTTCTCTGTTATTGGAAACACATCCCAAAGATCTGCATCGTTTGTCACAAGTCCATCTTGCACATTTATGACAAACCCCTAACCTTTTGGCCCTTCGTTTTTTCGCATAAGTGCTTTTTCCTAATCCAGGCAAATACCGAATGAGCAATGATTGTGGAACTTCTCCTCCTAATCGTACCTTAGCTTCTATTACAAGACGAATATCTTCTGGAATTCCTTTTTTCATTAGCAATCTCAATCTTACACACCTACCTGCATAAATTTTTCTTAGAACATTTTCAGAAACAGAGGGATATTTACAAATATTTGAGAGATTTTCATCCATTTTGAAAAGAAAAGAAATGATTTTTTTTTAATTTTTGTATCAGTAATTGTGGGAAACTAATTTAACCGACTATGTGAGTCACGGAGTACCGTTATCCGCATTTTTAACCGGGAAAATAAAAAGATTAAGGAAACCTGAAATAAAAACAAACAAAATTAAATGCAACATAAAATTTAGGGATCAGAAAGGGAAATAAACTCTTCATGAAAGATTTCATTTTCTAAGACTGGTTTAAGCCTTTGTCCATCTACTTTAAAAAACATCACCATTTTTCGGATTTCAATATCCGCAGCTTCATAAGGATACACATGCTTTACAACATATGGGCATGTCCATCTTGATCGTAATTTTCCTGGGAATATGTGAAGTCGAGAATTATAAAGCAAAACTTTTTTACCAATCTCAAAAGATTTTCCAAGTATTGTTTTATCATGAAATGATTTGATTTTTGCTTTATAAATCCTTGAATTCTCATACGCAACATTTCTGAGTTCATCAAGTTCATTAAGTTGCAATTTGTTGCAATCATCCATGCTTGAATTAAAAGTTTTGATCGCTCAATAAGCTTTATGTTCCAATTCCACATGCAAATGGCAATGTTTTCCATAAACCAACCTATAGGAAGACATATTCAATGATGTTTTTAAAAGCTGTTCGATATGCCCAAAGTGCATCATTAAGTCGCAGAGACCAATCTTTTCTATTTGAGTTAATAGTTTTTTCCAAAATTTTCTTTATCTCCCTATTAGCTAATTCAACTTGTCCATTTGTTTGAGGATGATAAGGAGTAGTTACTTTGTGAGTAATACCATATTTTTTTCATTAATGAAACAAATTGTTTATTAACAAAGTGAGTTCCCCCATCACTTATCATGGCTCGAGGAATTCCAAATCTACTAAAAATATTTTCTTTCAAAAATTTGACGACGATTTTATGATCATTTGTTCGACATGGAATTGCCTCTATCCATTTGGAAACATAATCAACTGCAACTAAAATATACATGTATCCAAACGATGGTGGAAAAGGTCCCATAAAATCAATTCCCCAGCAGTCAAAGATTTCAATTTCAATGATAGGATTCAAAGGCATCATGTTTCTTTTTGAAATCGCACCCAATTTTTGACAATTTTCACAGATCTTTCAGATTTCGTGGGTGTCTTTAAACAAAGTGGGCAATAAAATCCACACTGCAAGATTTTTGCAGCCGTTTTCTTTGAAGAAAAATGTCCTCCGCATGCTTCTGAATGACAAAATTTAATGACACTACTTACCTAATTGTCGGGTGTGAAACGTCGAAAAATTTGATCTGGACAATACTTGAACAGATACGGATCAACTCAATAAAAGTTTTTTACCTCATTCAAAAATTTTCTTTTATCTTGGGAACTCCATTGCGATGGCATTTTTCCTGTCACAAAAAAATTTACTATGTTAGTAAACTAAGGTGTAGTAGTAACTGAAAATAGATGTTCATCAAGAAAATCATCGTTAATTGGTATCATTTCACAAGATGATCCTGTTACTAGTCTCGATAAATGATCGGCTACGACATTCTCTGTAGAACCCGTAAATCAGTCTACGTATAAGCCATGCATAATTCTAATTTTTTAAAATTAAATTGAATTCATTGCATGATTATTTTAATGCATTTCTTTGAAGTTAATTATTTTATTATTTCATTGCAGTAGTTTGATTTTTCAGTTATTTCAGTGAGGTCGGACTGGAGTTGGAGTTTTGAGATAGAATTTAAGATTCGAGAAATATTTCCAGAAGTTAATTTAGCTAGCAAGTAAGTTCATTTAAGTTAAAAAGGATGTTTGAGGATTTAATTTAATTACTTGAGGTGATTAAGAAATAAGTTCATTTAAGTTCCAATAATTAAGGGTTAATTCACTAAATTATTTAAAGGATTAGTGAGGCTTTTAAGGGTTATTAATTTACTAGATAATCAACATTCCCCTCCATTTATTAGTGAATTTTCGGCCCCCCCTTAGTGCTAGATTATCCCTTGCCAACCCAACACATTTGACCCTTTCTTTGTATTTAATTAGTAGGATAATCTTTTATTTTTGGGAGCACCCATTTAATTAATGATCAACCTTATCCTCACCTAGTCTAGATGGTAATGGATCGGCCACCTCACCCCAACATGCACCAACAAATCATTTGATATCAAACTAGAATTTCAAAATTCAAAAGAATGGTAGACTTGGTCACCCTTTGTATCCCTTTATTATGGGATCTCCCCTCACTCCCCCAACCACTTAATCCCCTCCTCCATCACCGAAATCAGCATCCATTTTCAGATTAAAAATCGTGACCCTTCACAGCCTAGAACAAGAGAGAAAGTCGAGAGCAAGAAAGAAAAGGAAAGAAGCGCTCCACCTCCTCCGCGCCGAGTCGTCGTATTCTTTTCGTTTTTATTTCAACGATAACCAAGGAATGTCTAGATTCTTTCAAACCTCAATCAAGTCATATTAGCAATTATTTTTCAGTATGTGATCATGTTTTATCAAGAAAAAAATCGAGATGCATGTCCAATATTTTCGAAACCATGGTGCAGATTTTTTTGACTTTCCTTGGCAAGCTTCACGTTTCCTCTTGTTTGTGTTTCAGGTGGATGGTTCGACTCTAGGCTCCCAAGGCGACATCTAGACACGTAATAGGGTGCATTAGGACCATGTTGGTCCATTCAAATCAGCCCCATGCATGATGGAACCGAAAATGACAGCAGCATTCCTCCACTGCCATTTTGTGCTTTGAAATTTCAGATTTTTCTGTCAAGGGATTGAATCTACTCTTGGCTACCCCAAGGGTATATAGCCATGGTTAGATCACTCCCCTAGCATGTCTAAGACGTGACTAAGTCGCCCCTTTTGGTGGCTTGGTCCATGGCTCATCGGTTTTTTACATAAAACATCAAGAACAGCCCCCTCCCCTCTAGGCCCCTTCGGTTTTTGACAGCACATGTACTTCGAGTTGGTTGGTTGATGTGGATCTTGGTTGGCCTATGGCCCTTAGCCACAGTCATACCATGCCCCTAGATGTCTAGATCGTGCCATGGTCAATCAATGGCCACTAGAACGAGTCGAGACAGCAAGCGAAGCACAACACCACACACGCACGCATGAGGGCCCTTGGTAAGAGCTTTTGGTTGGTTGCTGGAATGGTGAGGATTGTGGCTGGCCTAGGGCCCTTATCCATGGTTCAAATCATTCCTTGGGATGTTGGTAAGAGTTCTAGTAGGTGGTTCATGCACCAATGGCCGGTAGTCTTGAAACAACACAAGATACGCGATGGTATAGCTGCTGGAAATTACAGCAAGTTGCTATGTTGGTTCGGAGGCTCGTTTTAGTTCTTGGTTGGCTTTTAGCCTGTGGCCTTGGACTGGACAGTGCCTCATCGAGTTAGGAAGGTTGTGATTTTGACCGTTTGTGATTCGGATCATTTTTGAGGTCGTACGAGAATTTACGGTGCGATGTGCCAAATTGACTCTCGAAAGAGCGTTTTCTTGTTTTGGCCTCCATTTCACCTAGCATTTCGACCCTCATCATTTTAGGGAGGCATTAGTCTCATAATTTTAAGTGTATTTTAATCATGACTATACGTCGATTCAGTGTGGGTTCGGGTTGGTTCGGAGTCATGATTAAATTCAAAGTCGTTAGACGTAATTGTCGCATTTGTCAAACTTATTGCATAGTTTGGTCAAGTATAAGTTATTGCATATTTTCTTGGTATATTTAGGTTGCAGCGAGCATGGGAACGATCCATCCAGTTGGTAAAATATACAGGATATTTTCATTATGCCATGTAATTATATTACGTGCATGAAATAGAAAATACTATTTTTGAGATTTATGCGATATGGCTTGTGGTCAATTTCACTATTATGGATCATTATTTTTATACGGTCGCCAGGTGACCGATCAGTTCAGTTTGGTACCACCCGATCGCCAGGACTCGGTCAGCTCAGTTCAGTTTGATACTCCCCGGTAGCCAGTTACCGATCAGTTCAGTTCAGTGCAGGGGCCACAGGCGTAGACCATAATCTCCACAGAAAATTTTTTACCAGTTATTTCAGTACAGGGCTCCAAGGAGCAAACATTTTTACTATGACTTTCAGTTCAGTTATACACGTATTATAATGCTCAGTACAAGTTATTTTTAAGTATGCCTCATGACATGATATTTTATCCATGCAAATTACATTTTTTTCTCGTTACCTATGATATTTGCATGCTGAGTCTTAGGCTCACTAGACTTGATTGTTGTAGGTACTGATGACAGGGCCAGGGCCGAGGGCGGGGACCAAGTGAGCCAGCTTGGGTCGGCAGTAGTGGCACCCGAGGACCTCAGTTTCAGCACTTGCCTTTTTTTATGCTCAGACATTTTATCAGCTGTTGAATATTTTGAAATTGTTATTTTCGGCAAACTTTATTTTCTTCCGCTGCTATATTTTAAACATTGAACTTGAGTTATCAGTTGATTTTATGAATGAGGCACTCCATTTATTTTAAAAAGAAAATTTTTAATTTTCCGCAAATTTTCAAGCAAGGAGTTTTAGGGTCATTACAATTGGTATCAGAGCGGTGGTTCTGTATAGGGTTACATACTACTGACCACGAGAAGCTCACGAAGCCACGCCTTCGGTCTGTAAGTTTTACAGTTCAGCATTTTATTTAAAGCATGAATTATTTTGTCAGCATGCTTCCATGAAATAATTTCGACCAGATTTTTAGTATTTCAGTGTTCATAAAAAATAAATTATGGAATTATGCATGTTAGTTACGTATGGGTTATGTTGGAACAGTATGCCCCCTAGACGTCAAGTAGGACGCCCGAGAAGTAGTGGTGAGCACCGTCGCGAGGACGATGACGATCAGAGACAAGAGAGGCAGACACCTCCTCCTCCTCCACCTCCACCACCGCCCCCACCTGACATGAGTGCCCAGATGCTAGCTGGGATGACGCAGTTCTTCGCACAGTTTGCGGGGAAATGCTGTGGTGACTAGGCCGACAGGGCCCGAGGCTGTTTACGAGCGATTCATGAAGATGCGTCCGAAGGAGTTCTCTGGGACGTCTGACCCCATGATTGCCGAGGGATGGATCAAATCCCTCGAGGTCCTTCGAGTTTATGGAGCTGGGAGACGCAACCGAATCCGATGTGCCACCTATCTGTTCACTGGAGACGCCCGCTTATGGTGGGAAGGAGCGTCGGTAGCCCTGACCTTGGCTACACTGTCATGGACACGCTTCACGGAGGTTTTCTACTCCAAATATTTTGCGAGGAAGTGCGCACCAGGTTGACCACTGAGTTCATGAGCCTGAGACAGGAGACATGACGGTTACGGAGTTCATCCGTAAGTTCGAGAGGGGCTGTCATTTTGTGCCCCTGATCGCGAATGATGCCAAAGCCAAGTTGATGCATTTCCTGGTGGGTCTACGGCCGATCTTGCGCCGGGATGTTAGGGTGTCTGACCTGCTACTTATGAGATTGCTGTCTCCAAAGCCCTAGCCGCAGAGCAGGATCTGCGGGATATCGAGAGGGATCGCCAGGGCAAGCGCCCAGTCCAGGTACCACACCGCCCTCCTCCTCATCAGCATCAGCAGCAGAACAAGAGGCCTTTTCATGGACCGCCTAGAAACAGAGGCCAGCGCAGCAGCAGCAGGGGACGCCCAGCCCCGAGGACTTATGAGCACCCAGTCTGTCCCAAGTGCTCACGCCGCCATCCTGGAGCATGTATGTCTGGCTCAGGAAAGTGTTTTAAGTGTGGCAGTCCAGACCACATGTTGCTGCAGTGCCCTCAGAGGAATCTGCCTACCAAGGCAGAGTTTTTGCTCTCCATGCCGCGGAAACCAACCCGGAGACTATGTTGTTGACAGGTACCTTTAAACTTTAAGTTATATTTGAATTTCCGTGTTTTGGGAATAAGGATTAAGATTGAACTTAGAACTGTGATAGATTGCATGCTCTACTCAGTAGTATTTTGGAGATTTAAGTTAGAAGAACTTTGACCATTGCATGTCTATAAGTTTAGTTCTTGTAGCTACTGGATTCAACTTAGAGCTCCGCTCTTTCAGGGAGAATTTTTATATCTGGTTCCGCTACCAAGGCCTTGATAGATTCAGGGGCCACTCACTCGTTTATTTCGGAGGTCTTTGCAAACTTTCTCAAGATCAGACCATTGGGCTAGACATAGCCTTTCAGTAGTGTTGCCATCAGGCGAGGAGATGGACCACCAATGTTATCCGAGATATAGACCTTGAGCTGCACGGTAATCTTGTTTATGCGGATCTGATTGTGCTACCGATGCCGGAATTTGACATTATCCTAGGGATGGACTGGCTATTGAGGAACAGAGTGTTGATAGACTTCCAGCGGAGATCTGTTCTTGTCCGACCGCCTGGAATGGAGCAGTTCTTATTTGAGCCGGACAGGTACTTTCCTTTACCGCGCATTATTCCTTATGTTCAGGCCAGGAAGCTCATGCATAGAGGGTGTCGGGCATTTCTAGCGACCTTTTTATCTGTCCCCGAGGAACCCAGCCAGTCAGCCTCAGATGTTCCGATTGTCAGAGATTTCTTAGACGTTTTTCCCGAAGAGTCTCTGGTATGCCACCCGAGAGAGAGGTGGAGTTTTCCATTGAGCTTATGCCAGGTACGGCTCCGATATCCAAAGCGCCGTACCGACTAGCACCGACAGAGATGGCAGAGCTTAAAAGCAGATTCAGGAACTTCTCGACAAGAGTTCATTCGCCCGAGCTTTTCACCATGGGGCGCGCCGGTCTTATTTGTGAAAAAGAAGGATGGCTCGATGAGGCTTTGCATTGACTATCGGGAGTTGAACAGGGTTACATGAAGAATAAATACCCACTTCCGAGGATTGAGGATCTGTTTGACCATTGCAGGGAGCTTCGATTTTCTCCAAGATTGATCTGCGCTCTGGTTATCACCAGTTGAGGGTGAGAGATGCTGATGTTTCCAAGACTGCTTTTAGGACTCGTTATGGCCACTACGAGTTCCTTGTGATGCCGTTCGGACTGACGAATGCGCCAGCGATCTTCATGGATCTCATGAATCGCGTATTTCAGCCATACCTCGACCAGTTTGTGATAGTGTTCAAGATGACATTCTCGTCTACTCCAAGATCGGGAGGAGCACAGCAGACATCTGACCACAGTGTTGCAGACATTGCAGAAGCACAAATTATTCGCAAAGTTCAGTAAATGCGAATTCTGGTTAGAGAAGGTGGCGTTCTTAGGCCACATCGTTTCTAGCAGTGGTATTGAGGTAGACCCAGCAAAAGTTGCAGCAGTCAGAGATTGGGTTGTGCCTCAGAATGCATCAGAGATCCGCAGTTTTCTTGGCTTAGCAGGATATTATCGGAAGTTCATTAAGGGATTCTCTTCGATTGCAGTTCCACTCACAGCACTGACCAAGAAGAATGTGAAATTTGTTTGGAGCGAGGAGTGTCAGAAGAGCTTCGATACTTTGAAGCAAGCTCTTATCTCAGCACCAGTTTTGGCCGTGCCGTCAGGGTCCGGTGAGTTTGTTCTTTATACCGATGCTTCGAAGCTGTTTGGCGCAGTATTGATGCATATGGGAAGGTGATATCTTATGCTTCTAGACAGCTGAAGACTCATGAGAAGAACTACCCTACCCATGATCTAGAATTGGCGGCCGTAGTTTTGCCTTGAAGATTTGGAGGCACTATCTGTATGGAGAGAAATTCCAGATCTTTACCGACCACAAGAGCCTCAAGTATTTCTTTACGCAGAAGGAGCTGAACATGCGTCAGAGGCGTTGGTTGGAGCTTGTGAAAGACTACGATTGTGACATTAGCTACCACCCGGGTAAAGCTAATGTAGTTGCAGATGCATTGAGCAGAAAAGTCGCAGTGATGGCTCATTTGACGATTCAAAACCTCTTCAGTTTGAGATACAAGGTTTGATCTCGAGACTTATCCTCGAGGTAGAGTTCCTCGTCTATCTACCTTGACCATTCAGTCTTCCCTTTTGGACCGTATTCGCAGTGGTCAGTCAGCAGATGAGCAATTGGCACAGTGGAAGAAGAGAGATGAAGCCAAGGGCAGTGTCTTGTATTCAGTCAGTGATGGTATTGTGAGATACCGAGACAGGATATGGGTTCCTAGCAGTGATTCTATCCGAGCAGATATCTTATCAGAAGCCCATACGTCGCCGTACTCTATTCATCCAGGGAGTACGAAGATGTACAAAGATCTGCAGCTATTGTATTGGTGGCCTGGTATGAAGAAGGACATCAGACGTTTTGTGTCCGAGTGTCTGACCTGCCAGTTAGTGAAGGCCGAGCATCGAGACCAGCAGGTTTGCTCAAGCCTCTCCCTATTCCCGAGTGGAAGTGGGAGAATGTTACCATGGACTTTGTGACCGGATTGCCGAGGTCAGCCAGAGGATCGAATGCTATCTGGGTGATTGTAGATCGTCTTACCAAATCAGCGCACTTCTTGCCTATTAAGACGACTTTCACCATGGTTCAGTATGCAGAGCTGTATATCCGAGAGATAGTCGACTCCATGGTATTCCAGTTTCGATCGTATCTGACAGAGATCCCAGATTTACTTCCTCATTTTGGAAGAGTTTGCATTCGACTTTGGGTACGAAGTTGCTGTTTAGCACAGCTTTCCATCCGCAGACAGATGGGCAGTCAGAGCGAGTTATTCAGATCTTAGAGGATCTTCTCCGTGCTTGCGTCATTGATTTCTCAGGGAGTTGGGAGTCGAACTTACCATTGGTTGAGTTCACCTATAACAACAGCTTCCAGTCTTCTATGGTATGGCTCCGTATGAAGCACTGTATGGCCGCAGTGCAGATCTCCTGTTCATTGGATGAAGTAGGAGAGAGAACAGAGTTGGGCCAGAGATTGTCAAGAGGCGGCAGATTGTGTAGTAGTATGATCCCGTGATAGGATGGAGGACTGCCAGAGTCGCCAGAAGAGTTATGCCATCAGCGGAGGAGAGACTTTAGAGTTTGCAGTGGGCGATCCTGTCTTGTGAAGTGGCACCTATGCAGGGGTCATGAGATTGGGAAGAAAGAGAAGCTCAGTCCGAGATTCATTGGAGCGTTGAGATCCTCGACAGAGTTGGGACGCTTGCCTATAGTGTGGCTCTTCCGCCGAATCTGGCCGGAGTACACAATGTCTTTCACGTCTCCATGCTGAGAAAGTACATAGCGAACCTCTCGATGTGCTGAACTTTGAGCCGTTGCAACTTACTCCGAACCTGTCTTATTGAGGAGAGACCAGTGCAGAATCCTAGACCGGCAGGAGAAGAAACTTCGGAACAAGTTGGTTAAGCGAGTCAAAGTCAAATGGCTCAACCATTCAGAGGAGGAAGCTACGTGGGAGTCTGAGCCGGAGATGAGAAGTCGATACCCTGAGTTATTCGGTGAGTTCTAATTTCGAGGACGAAATTTCTTTTAAGGGGGGAAGGATTGTAGAACCCGTAAATCAGTCTACGTATAAGCCATGCATAATTCTAGATTTTTAAAATTAAATTGACTTCATTGCATGATTATTTTAATGCATTTCTTTGAAGTTAATTATTTTATTATTTCATTGCAGTAGTTTGATTTTTCAGTTATTTCAGTGATGCCGGACTGGAGTTGGAGTTTTGAGATAGAATTTAAGATTCGAGAAATATTTCCAGAAGTTAATTTAGCTAGCAAGTAAGTTCATTTAAGTTAAAAATGATGTTTTGAGGATTTAATTTAATTACTTGAGGTGATTAAGAAATAAGTTCATTTAAGTTCCAATAATTAAGGGTTAATTCACTAAATTATTTAAAGGATTAGTGAGGCTTTTAAGGGTTATTAATTTACTAGATAATCAACATTTCCCTCCATTTATTAGTGAATTTTCGGCCCCCCTTAGTTGCTAGATTATCCCTTGCCAACCCAACACATTTGACCCTTTCTTTGTATTTAATTAGTAGGATAATTCTTTTATTTTTGGGAGCACCATTTAATTAATGATCAACCTTATCCTCACCTAGTCTAGATGGTAATGGATCGGCCACCTCACCCCAACATGCACCAACAAATCATTTGATATCAAACTAGAATTCAAAATTCAAAAGAATGGTAGACTTGGTCACCCTTTGTATCCCTTTATTATGGGATCTCCCCTCACTCCCCCAACACTTAATCCCCTCCTCCATCACCGAAATCAGCATCCATTTCAGATTAAAAATCGTGACCTTCACAGCCTAGAACAAGAGAGAAAAGTCGAGAGCAAGAAAGAAAAGGAAAGAAGCGCTCCACCTCCTCCGCGCCGAGTCGTCGTATTCTTTTCGTTTTTATTTCAAACGATAACCAAGGCATGTCTAGATTCTTTCAAACCTCAATCAAGTCATATTAGCAATTATTTTTCAGTATGTGATCATGTTTTATCAAGAAAAAAATCGAGATGCATGTCCAAATATTTTCGAAACCATGGTGCAGATTTTTTTGACTTTCCTTGGCAAGCTTCACGTTTCCTCTTGTTTAGTGGTTTTAGGTCAATGGTTCGACTCCAGGCTCCCAAGGCGATATCTAGACATGTAATAGGGTGCATTAGGACCATGTTGGTCCATTCAAATCAGCCCCATGCATGATGGAACCGAAAATGACAGCAGCATTCCTCCACTGCCATTTTGTGCTTCGAAATTTCAGATTTTTCTGTCAAGGGATTGAATCTGATCTTGGCTACCCCAAGGGTCTATAGCCATGGTTAGATCACTCCCTAGCATTTCTAAGACGTGACTGAGTCACTTTTGGTGGCTTGGTCCATGGCTCATCGGTTTTTACATAAAACATCAAGAACAGCCCCCTCCCCTCTCGGCCCCTTCGGTTTTGACAGCACATGTACTTCGAGTTGGTTGGTTGGTGTGGATCTTGGTTGGCCTATGGCCCTTAGCCACGGTTCATACCATGCCCCTAGATGTCTAGATCGTGCCATGGTCAATCAATGGCCACTGGAACGAGTCGAGACAGCAAGCGAAGCACAACACCACACACGCACGCATGAGGGCCCTCGGTAAGAGCTTTTGTTGGTAGCTGGAATGGTGAGGATTGTGGCTGGCCTAGGGCCCTTAGCCATGGTTCAAATCATTTCTTGGGATGTTGGTAAGAGTCTCTGTAGGTGGTTCACGCACCAATGGCCGGTAGTCTCGAAAACAACACAAGATACGCGATGGTATAGCTGCTGGAAATTTACAGTAAGTTGCTGTGTTGGTTCGGAGGCTCGTTTGAGTCTTGGTTGGCGTTTTAGCCTGTGGCCTTGGACTGGAAAGTGCCTCATCAAGTTAGGAAGGTGTGTTTTTGACCGTTTTGATTCGGATCATTTTTGAGGTCGTACGAGAATTTACGGTGCGATGTGCCAAATTGACTCTCGAAAGAGCGTTTCTTGTTTTGGCCTCCATTTCACCTATATTTCGACTCTCATCATTTTAGGAGCATTAGTTCATAATTTTAAGCGTATTTTAATCATGACTATACGTCGGTTCAGTGTCGGTTCGGGTTGGTTCGGAGTCATGATTAAATACGAAGTCGTTAGACGTAATTGTCGCATTTTCAAACTTAATTGCATAGTTTGGTCAAGTATAAGTTATTGCTTTTCTTGGTATATTTAGGTTGCAACGAGCCTGGGAACGATCCAATCCAGTTGGTAAAATATACAGGATATTTTCATTATGCCATTTAATTATATTACGTGCATGAAAATAGAAAATACTTATTTTTGAGATTTGTGCGATATGGCTTGTGGTCAATTCACTATTATGGGAGCATTATTTTATACGGTCGCCAGTGACCGATCAGTTAGTTTGGTACCACCCGGTCGCCAGTGACCGGTCAGCTCAGTTCAGTTTGATACTCCCCGGTAGCCAGTTACCGATCAGTTCAGTTCTGTGCAGGGACCACAGGTGTAGACCATAATCTCAACAGAAAAATTTTTACCAGTTATTTCAGTACAGGGCTCCAAGGAGCAAACATTTTTACTATGACTTTCAGTTCAGTTATGCACGTATTATAATTGCTCAGTACAAGTTATTTTAAGTATGCCTCATGACATGATATTTTATCCATGCAAATTACATTTTTTTCTCGTTACCTATGATATTGCATGCTGAGTCTTTAGGCTCACTAGACTTGATTGTTGTAGGTACTGATGAGGCCAGGGAGAGGCGGGGACCAGTGAGCCAGCTTGGGTCGGCAGTAGTGGCACCCGAGGACCTCAGTTTCAGCACTTGCCATTTTTTTATGCTCAGACCTTTTATCAGCTATTGAATATTTTGAAATTGTTATTTTCGACAAACTTTATTTTCTTCCGCTGCTATGTTTTAAACATTGAACTTGAGTTATCAGTTGATTTTATGAATGAGGCACTCCATTTATTTTAAAAAAAATTTTTAATTTTTCGCAAATTTTCAAGCAAGGAGTTTCGGGCCTCGACATTCTCGGTTCCTTTTTTATCTTTGATCACAATGTCAAATTCTTGGAGCAACAAAATCCATCGTATCAGTCGTGGCTTTGCATCCTGTTTGGTCAACAAATATCTAATAGCAGAATGATCAGTAAACACAATAGTCGTTGATCCAATCAAATAAGAACGAAATTTATCTAATGCAAATATTACAGCAAGTAGTATTTTCAGTTGTGGAGTAGTTCATTTGAGCATTATTTAAAGTTCTACTTGCATAATATATCACGTAAGGCTTACCGTTTCTTCTTTGACCCAGTACTTCACCGACTGCATAATCCCTCGCATCGCACATGATTTCAAATGGTAAAGACCAATCAGGAGGTTGCATGATAGGAGCTGATGTTAAATGTCGAACGATTTTATCAAAAGCATTTTGACATTCTTAAGTCCACTCAAATGCAGTGTCTTTTGTTAAGAGGTTACGAATGGGTTTAGAGATTGAACTAAAGTCCTTTATAAACCTCCTATAAAATCCAGCATGTCCCAAAAATGAGCGAATTTCTTTAATGGTTTTTTGAGGGGGTAAATTGGCAATGACATCAACTTTGGCTTTATCAACTTCAATTCCATGAGATGACACGACATGTCCCAAAAAAATCCCAGAAGTAATCATGTAATGACATTTTTCCCAATTTAAAGTAAGATCTTTTTCCTCGCATCTTTTTAAAACTTTTTCCAAATTTTCAAGACAATTATCAAATGTATTCCCAAAAACAGTTAAATCATTCATGAAAATCTCCAAATAATTTTCAACCATCACTAAAAATTCTTAGCATACATCTTTGAAATGTTGTTGGGGCATTGCATAATCCAAATGGCATCCTTCTAAATGCAAATGTTCCAAAAGGACATGTAAATGTAGTTTTATCTTGATCTTCTAGTGCAATGGGAATTTGATAATAACCTGAATATCCATCAAGAAAACAGTAGTATGGATGACCTGCTACTCTTTCTAAAATTTGATCCAAAAATGGTAATGGAAAATGATTTTTTCTAGTGGCGTCATTTAATTTTCTATAATCAATACACATCCGCCAACTAGATGGGACTCGACTTGTTAACAATTCACCTTTTCATTTTTATCACTGTGATGCCAGATTTTTTTGGAACTACTTGTGTTGGGCTTACCCACTTACTATCAGAAATAGGGTAGATAATCCCGACATCAAGTAGTTTGAGAACTTCAGTTTTCACAACATCTTTCATGTGTGTATTTAATCTCCTTTGTGGTTGTTGAGATGTTTTTGCATTTTCTTCTAAGTGAATTTTGTGAGTGCAAATTAGTGGATTAATGCCCTTGAGATCTTTTAGTGTCCAACCAATTGCATTTTTATGTCTTCTAAGCATATCAACTAATTTACCTTCCTGATCACTTGCTAGTTTGGAAGAAATTACCACCGGATATGTTTCATCTTCTCCAAGAAATGCATACTTCAATTCTTCTGGCAAGGGTTTTAACTCCAATATGGGTGGTTCGTCTTTGTTATCATATTTTGCCTCAAATTATTCCTCTGATCCTGGTAACGAGTGATACCTGATAAAATCATTAAGATCAATTTCAATATTTTCTTTAACAGTTTCAATTGAACAAATATCTAATTGATCACGAGCACTCCCTTCTTGAATGTTTTCTTCCACAAGAGTTTCAATAAGATTTTCATCTTCACTTTCATCTCCTTTGTCATGTGGTTGCTTACAAAGATTAAAAACATTAAGCTCCAAGGTCATGTTACCAAATGACAACTTCATTATTCCATTCCTGTAATTTATAAGAGCATTAGAGGTTGCTAAAAATGGACGACACAGAATTATAGGAATTGCTTTACAAGCTTCGATAGGTTGTGTATCTAAAACTATGAAATCGACAGGATATACAAAATTATCAACTTGGACCAACACGTCTTCTACCATACCTCTTGGCACTTTAACAGATCTATCGGCAAGTAAAAGTGTTACCGAAGTAGATTTTAACTCGCCTAGATTGAGTTCTTGATAAACTGAATATGGAAGTAAATTCACACTAGCTCCAAGATCAAGCAAGGCTTTCTTAATCTTTTGTTCTCCAATAACATGAAATAGTAGGAAAACCAGGGTCTTTGTATTTCAAATTATTATTATTTTGAATGATTGCACTTACTTGTTCGGCTAAAAATGCTTTCTTTTTCACATTCAATTTTCTTTTACATTGCACAAGTCTTTCAAAATTTGGCATATGATGGTACCTGTTTTATTGCATCTATTAAAGGAATATTAACTTTTACTTGTTTTAAAATATCATATATATCAGAATTCAAATTTGATTTTTTTGTATTTTTCAATGCATGAGGGAATGGTGGTGACACTGTCTGTTGAACCTCCTCTTCGCAAGTTATGGGTTCCACTTCCTTACCCTTTGGAGTTGATTGATCATCATCTTCACAAGGTTCAAGAATGGATTTTTCCACAACCTTACCACTTCGAAGGGTAATGACAGATTTTACCTGATCCATCAGTTGAGTTCCAGAAGTTCCAGTTTGCGTGATGATGATCCTTGGGATTAGGCTGTGGTTGTGAAGGAAATTTACCTTTTTCATGAACATTAAGTGCAGATGCAAATTTAGCAAGAGTATCTTTCAAATCTGTCATGGTTTGAGCAGTTTGAGTATTGATAGACTCTTGCTTTGCAATGAAAGAATTCAATATATCTTCCAAGTTCCTTTTAGGTGGAGGAACATAGTGTGCATAATTTTGAAAATTTTGTTGATTTTGGAAATGTGGTTGTGAAAATTGTGCAGCATTATTATTCCTCCAACTAAAATTTGGATGATTTCGCCAACCTGGATTGTAATTTTGAGAAAATGGTTCAAAATTTGGCCTTTTGAAATTGTTCAAAACATTGGCTTGTTCATGGAGACATTCTTTGAAAGAGGGCAAAGTGGGACAATCTTTTGTAGAGTGATCACTTGTATCAGATGTGACACGCAATTTCTTGAACAGATTTTAATTGACCATTCTTTTTCAATTCAAGTGCCTCAACTTTTCTCGCCATAGATGTAAATCTAGCTTGGAGATCATGTTCATCTTTGAGGGTGTACATACCTCCACCAGATGTGGGAGATTGAATCTTCTTTGATTGTTCGATTGTACCTATAGTGTCCCAATTTTGAGCATTTTCAGCTAATGAATCTAGATACTCAATTGCCTTGTTTGGATCTTTATCTTCAAATGTTCCATTACACATAATTTAGAACCCGTAAATCAGTAGACGTATAAGCCATGCATAATTCTAGATTTTTAAAATTTAGTTGACTTCATCGCATGATTATTTTAAATGCATTTGTTTGAAGTTAATTATTTTATTATTTCATTGCAGTGGTTTGATTTTTATCATTTCAGTTATTTCAGTGAGGACGGACTGGAGTTGGAGTTTTGAGATAGAATTTAGGATTTGAGAAATATTTCCAGAAGTTAATTTAGCTAGCAAGTAAGTTAATTTAAGTTAATAAGGAGATTTGGGGATTTATTTATGCAACTTGAGGTGAGTAGAAAATAAGCTCATTTGAGTTACTTAATTAAGGATTTATTCAATAAATTAATTAAGGGATTAGTGAGGCTTTTTAGAGTTGTTAATCTAGTAAAAACAACACTCCACATTCATTTTATTAGTAGATTTCGGCCACCCCTTGGTTACTAGAGGATTCAATTGCCAACATCATCAACTTTGACCATTTCTTTGCATGTAATTAGTAGGATAAATCTAGGATTTTTGGGAGCACCATGTAATTAATTAGTGGACATATCCTAGTCTAGAAACAAGGAGAAATCGGCCACTATACTCTAGAATCACCCAAGAGATCATTTGATAGCAATTCAAATTCAAAATTCAAATGCATGAAGACTTGGTCTTGATATGATCCTTATATCTTGCACCATCCTCCTCACCCCTCATAACCACTCCATCACACTCCCTCCCCACCGAAATCAGACCCCTTTTCAGTAGAAAAAACGTGAGTAATAGCTAGGGAGAAAGGGAGAAAAATCGAGAACTAGAAAGAACAAGAGTAGCGCTCCACCTCCTCCGTGCCGCGTCGTTGTGGTTTCGCTCGTTTCTATTTCAAACGATAACCAGGCATGTCTAGATTTCTTTCAAACCTCAATCAAGTCATATTATCAATTATTTTTCAGTACATGATCATGTTTTATCATGCAAAAACCGAAATACATCATAGAATTTTCAGAAAATAATGCATGCAGATTTCGGCCCTTTCATGACAAGCTTCACGTTTTTCTGAGTTTTGTTGTTTCAGGTGATTGGTTCGATTCCAGGCTCCAAAGGCAACATCTATACACGTAATATGATGCATTAGGATCAGATTTGTCCGTTCGTTCAAGCCCCTGGTTGCTGGAAATTCAGAAATGGACAGCAACCTCTCATTTGGTCCATTATGAGTTTCGAAATTCAGTTTTGATGGCAAGGAGGAAGGATCTGATCTTGGCTGCCCCAAGGGCCTATAGCCATGGTTAGATCACTCCCTAGCATGTCTAAGACGTGACTAAGTCGCCCTTTTGGTGGCTTGGTCCATGGCTCATCGGTTTTAATAAAAACATCACAGCAGCCCCATGTCCCTTCGGCCCCTTCAAATTTCAGCATACATTTCGGTTTTAGGTTGCTTGGTATGGATCTTGGTTGGCCTATGGCCCATAGCCACGGTTCATACCATGCTATTAGATGTCTAGATCGTGCCATGGTCAATCAAATGGCCACTGGAACGACGCAAGACATCGATCAAAGCAAAACACTACACACGCATGCACGTTGGTTCTCGGTTGGAGTTTCGGTTGAGTTATGGTGTGACGCGGATTGTGGCTGGCCTAGGGTCCTTAGCCATGGTTCAAATCACTCCTTGGGATGTTGGTAAGAGTCTCTGATCGGTGGTTCACGCCTCCAATGGCCGGTAGTCTCGAAAACAACACAAGTTACGCAATGGTACAGTTGCTGGAATTTTACAGCAAGTTGCTGTGTCGGTTCAGTGGCTCGTTCGAGTTCTCGGTTGGCTTTTAGCCTATTGACTTGGACTGGACAGTGTCCCTTTGAGTTGGTAAGGTCATGTTTTGACCGTTCGTGATTCGGATCATTTTTGAGATCGTACGAGAATTTACGGTGCGATGTGCCAAATTGACTCTCGAAAGAGCGTTTCGTGTTTTGGCCTCTATTCCACCTAGATTTCGACCCTATCATTTTAGGAGCATTATTTTATGATTTTTCAGGTATTTTAATCATGACTATACGTCGGTTCGGTGTCGGCTCAGGTTGGCTCGGAGTCATGATTAAATGCGAAGTCATTAGGCGTCATAGTCGCATCTTTTGAACTGAATTGCATAGTTGGTCAAGTTTAAGCTATTGCATATTTTACATGGCACAGTTAGGTTGCAGCGAGCCTGGGGACGATCCAATCCAATCCAGTTGGTAAAATTACGGGACATTTTCATTATGACAGTTAATTATTCTACGTGCATTAAATAGAAAATGATTATTTTTGAGATTTATGCTATATGGCTTGTGGTTCATTCACTATGTGGGAGTATTATACGGTCGCCAGTGACCGCTCAGTTCAGTTTGGTACCACCCGGTCGCCAGTGACCGGCCAGCTCAGTTCAGTTTCAGACTCCCCGGTAGCCAGTTACCAATCAGTTCAGCTTAGTGCAGTGGCCACAGGCGTAAAACATAATATCAACAGAAAATTTTACCAGTTATTTCAGTACAGGCTCCAAGGAGCAAACTTTTTTTTACTGTGATTATCAGTTCATTTATGCACGTATTATAATTGCTCAGTACAGATTATTTTCAGCATGCCTCAGGACAGGATATGTTATCTCATGCATATTTTAATTCAGATTTTACTCGTTACTGCGATATATGCATGCTGAGTCTTTAGGCTCACTAGACTTGTGTTGTTGGTACTGATGAGGCCAGGGCCGAGGGCGGGGACCAGTGAGCCAGCTTGGGTCGGCGGTAGTGGCACCCGAGGACCTCAGAGCAGTAGTGTTATTTTATTCCGCAAACATTTTATCAGTCGTTGGATATTTTTAAATTGTGATTTTTGGCAAACTTTATTTTCTTCCGCTGTATGTTTTGAAATATTGAACTTGATTCACCAGTGATTTTACGAATTAGGTCATTTATGTTCTTTTAAAAAGAAAATTTTAAATTTTCCGCAAATTTTCAAGCAAGAAGTTCTAGGGCACTTTACAATTGGTATCAGAGCCAGGTTCTGTATAGGGTTTCACTACTACTGACCGCGAGAAGCTCACGAAGCCACGTCTTCGGTCTGTAAGTTTTTCAGTTCATCATTTTGCTCAGCATTTTAGTTAAAGCATGAATTATTTTGACAGCATGCTTCCATGAAATAATTTCAACCAGATTTTCAGTATTTCAGTGTTCATTCAAAATAAATTATGGATTATGCATGTTAGTTACGTATGGGTTATGTAGGAACAGTATGCCCCCTAGACGCATTTTAGAGCGCAACAGAGAGGAGGAGCCTCGCCGAGAGGACAGGGAGGAGCGTAGACCGGAGGGAGACCTACCACCTCCTCCACCACCCCACCGGACATGAGTGCCCAGATGTTAGCTGGGATGGCACAGTTCTTCGCACAGTTTGCGGGGGACAATGCCGCAGCCGTAGCCGCAGCGCAGCCAGGTCGACAGGGCCCGAGGCTGTATGAGCGATTCATGAAGATGCGCCCGAAGGAATTCTCTGGGACATCTGACCCCATGGTTGCCGAGGGATGGATCAAATCCCTCGAGGTTATCTTCGAGTTTATGGAGCTGGGAGACGCAGACCGAGTCCGATGTGCCACCTATCTGTTCACTGGAGACGCCCGCTTATGGTGGGAAGGAGCTTCGGTAGCCTTGACTTTGGCTACACTTTCATGGATCCGCTTTACGGAAGTTTTCTACTCCAAGTATTTTGCTGAGGAGGTTCGCACCAGGCTGACCACCGAGTTCATGAGTCTGAGGCAGGGGGATATGACGGTTACGGAGTTCATCCGTAAGTTCGAGAGGGGCTGTCACTTTGTGCCCCTGACCGCGAATGATGCCAGAGCCAAGCTGATGCACTTCCTGGGGGTTTATGGCCGATCTTGCGCCGGGATGTTAGGGTATCTGCCCTGCTACTTATGAATTGCCGTCTCCAAGGCCTTAGCCGCAGAGCAGGATCTGCGGGATATCGAGAGGGATCGCCAGGGAAAGCGCCAGTCCAAGCACCGCCCGCCTCCTCCTCATCAGCATCAGCAGCAGAATAAGAGGTCTTTCCAGGACCGCCCAGGAACCG
>NW_027459830.1:0-69415 GCF_025594145.1 Primulina tabacum | reverse complement strand
AAATAATAATATTATATTATAATAAATGGTTGGAAAAAAAAACTACAAAAATGAATTTATATTGCAAAATTATAGTAAATTATTACATTTATACATTTTAAATATTAACTTTTATCTCGCTTTCTAGTTCTCTAATGGTGTCTTTAGTTATGAATGTTGATAACTTTGAGTCATAAGGTATCTCAATCATTTTGAGTGACATGAATCTTTGTCGGCCAAAATGAAACTTAGCCAGATGAGATAACCCTGGTCGGATGAGATGAACCCTGATCGGGTGACATGAACCCTGGTTGAGGAAGAGATGAACCCTGGTTGGACGAGATAATCCTGGTTGGACGACCTAAATCCTGGTCGGGCAAGATGAAACTTGGTCAGGTGATCTGAACCATGTCTGGCAATATGAACGCTGGTCGGGCAAGATGACCCTAGTCGGGTGACCTGAACCTTGGCTAAATTCTACCTGTGCTCTACTCAGTTTTTCAAGAGCAACTTGGAATCTGGTAATGCTTTTGAAATGTCTATTATTATTTTTTTTGAAAAAACAAGCTACGCCAGAAAATACACACGTACTCTTATACATAAAAATAAGTCAACCATCCACTGAATAAAAAATTACAGTTAATTAAATCTTAAAATGGAATCAATCTCCTAGTCTACTGTTTTAAAAGAGAATCTCGAACACACTACCAAAAGTCTGACAAACTTACAACGTATATAAAGATTCAGACACATTTAAAAATGTTGTTTAAACCCATGTCTCAAAAATCATATTATGCAGAAGAAATGCAAGGTCCTCGGGTTTTCACGTGCACCCCCAACCCAGCCTACTCAGTGTTCAGCGCCACCAGTCTCCTCATCCACATGATTACCTGCATCGATCACACCTAGGAGTCTAAAGACTCAACACACATGAATCGATATAACAAATACATTACATATCATGCAACAGTGAAAAGTACTGTAAACAAAGTAACTTTCATGATCTTTCAAACATGAACAGAAACGTAAACATTATTCATATCAAATCATGACATATCATGTCATCATATACATACTCTTTTCCTAAATTGAATTCAGATCATTAGTTGTGACTTTGTTATCAGCTCTAAGTCGATGGATTCATCTACGTATATCTAGCAGAATCCGGCGTTGGGGATATCAGAGACATTTTTACCCATCCACTGAGCCTTGATCTTACATGTTTGCATTCGTATTAGTCACAACCAACTCACCTCATTCAAAAACATGTCACCGTATTCATCACTTATAAAATTCATACATATTCATACCTTTTCTTAAAACCAAGCATCCAACATAATTTCATAAAAATTCATATTCATATTAATTATATACATTTTAAACATACCATTTTGGTTTATCAGAGCGCTGCCAGGACTGCTAGCTCGACCCGTGTTCAAATTGACCATTTTGTCCCTGAAAACCCTAATTTACCATTTTACTCGTGGACCTCAAAATTTCGACCCAAAGCCAACCGAACTTATTAAAACACCTCAAAAAAATATTTATAACCACTTTCTAGACGTAAACTCGAGCCCATGCAAGAACTTCTATAATTCGTTCTAAAACTTGGACATGGGTCCCGGTTTTAACCCGAATCAATCCGAAACTTAACCAAAATTTCCAAATTTAACCATAACTTATTCACATCCTCCCAGTCCCTAAACGTCATAATTCCAGCCATTTATGACCCTCTAAATCCCGCTGGACTCTGCTGTAACCTTGCTGAACCTGAACCATTCCAACCCTAGTTGCGCTATCGAACAAAATAATCGACCCTATGCCTAACCTACTTGGACCATCCTCGAACCAACCCTTCCTAGCCCACCTCTGGACCTTCCTGGATAGACTAGCCATGGACTCAAACCTCATGCACACGATGGTACACGATGAATCCGAAGTTCCATCGTCGAACCCTAAATCACGTTTAGCTTCTTCGATCTCCTCCTAACCCGAGACCAGCCATGCACGAGCTGCTCCAGACCCTGTCTCAGACCCAGCAGGGTCTACTCCACGTCCATGGAACATACCCTGCATCGGTGCCCTCCCTTTTCACCTAATCTAGTCCCTCGAACCCTAGAACCAAGCCACTACAACAAAAACGCAAAACGACAACGGATTTTATCCGTTATCGTAGCCTTTTTACAACTGTTGTAACTGAGGGTGTTGTTGAAAATGCGTTTAACGACAACGGATTTTATCCAATGTCTTAGATACTATTTGCAATCAGTGTCGGAAATCATAATAAACTGTCGCTAATTAGCGACGATTATCCATAAATACCGTCGCTAAACTTAGCGACGGTTTTCATGATGTCCGTCGCTAAATTTTTTGATAAAATAAAAAAAATTTCTTTTAATAATTTAATAAATCTAAAAAAACTTACAATCTGACTATGCTAAAATATTCATGATCTTAACTAACACTTAAAAATTTACCAAAAATTGAAACGAAAAAAATTTACCCTAAGTCCAAACTAAATCGTTTAAAAGAGAAAATTTTTAAGTATTGTGGAGTAGTGTGGAGGAAAATGGACCGAAAATGTGGATATTTATATACAATGTGCGACAGCTTTTGGTCAAATAGCGACGGTAATTTCATAATCCATCGCTAATAGCGACTGTTAGACGAACACCGTCACTATTAGCGAAGCCTGTTTATTAATCTACAAAACCGTCGTAATATTTAGCGATGGTAACCGTCGCTAAGTTTTTAAAAACCGTCGCAATATTTAGCGACGATGATGCTAAAATCGTCGTTAAAACCGTTGTTGTTTGTCCATAAAACACGCTAATAGACAACAATTTTCTAAAATCGTTCTCGATTATCCAAAAAAACACGCTCAAAGACAACGGTTTGATCCTAAAAAACACTCAAAGACAACAGTTTTCTAAAAACCGTTGTCTTTGACCCCAAAAAACGCTAAAATACAACAATTTTTAGAAAATCGTTGTCTTTTGCTTAAAAAACACACCTAAGACAACATTTTTCACTAAAATCATTGTTAAAAAGTATACGACAATAGTTTTAGTGAAAAATCGTTGTCGTATGTGCGTTGTTGTATGCCAAAATTCTTGTAGTGAGCATACACCCTCGGCCCTACCTTCCTCGATCCAGATCTGATATAACCTCTAGAGTTCTATGAAAATTGCTGTAAAATGATCCTTAAACGTCAAAGATCCAGCAGTCCTTCAACCATATCAAAAGTCGTGAGATTACATTAAGAAAAGTGGAGTATCTTTCATGAAATTTCGATCCATATACACATAAAACGTTAGCTCTGATATTTTCATGCATAAACACACAAATAAACATATAATGATGTGAATAATGAGAAAAACGAGGTATAGGGCATTTCTTTGCGTATTTACGCTCGAAAACTCAACTACAATTGCGTAGAAAGGACACCGAAAGGACGGGGAAGTGTTCATTTGAAAATTCACAAAATTTGAGTAGGGAAGCTGCTGAAGGTAACAAAAAGCTGATGGAATTCTTCGAGAGGATATGCCGAAACTATGGGAGTGAGGTGATTAGGGTTTTGGGGTAAGGTTAGATATAATATTAACTGTATAATGGGCACTTAATTAAAAATAATGTGGTTGTGAAGGATTTTAGGCCCAATAAGTATAAATATAGGCCCATTAAGACCAAAACACCCTCGTAAAATATTTCGTTTAGGTACGTTTTCGAAAATATTGCCCGAACCCTCAAAAAATTCTCTGTTTTGCTAAAAATCGCATACTGGCTTAAAATATGACTCGATGGGTAAAAATGCCTTAACAAGGCCTATTTCGAAAATCACACTTATTTACACCATATATTAAATAATTAAAAATAATTATTTAATAAAAACATTTCTCATTAACTGTCCCCGATCTTCTTTCCTCGTTTGAGCGTGAAATACTGCTAAAAGCCTTATATCATGCAATCTTAATGAACCAAGAAATAAAAACACATATTCAAATCACAATCATGCGTTTAATGCAATAAAAATAAATTATTAAAATACATAAGAAATCCGATAACTTGCATGAATGTGGTTCTCGTGGACCTTCAAATTTTTGGGATGCTACAAGTTTTGTCTTTTCTTCCTGCTCAAGTCCAAGGATGACTCGGGTAATCCAAGGCATCAACACTCTCTCCTTAAATAGTGGGGTTAGAGTCTTACTCACTGTCCGATTAGTCATGTTTGGACTCCGTCGAAGAGATAGTTAATTATTGTTTTCTGATCTGCTCCTACAAATAAAAAGGAGCAATTTGAAGAGGATGGTGTTCTCTCTGCGGACATGGAAGACTTCTCCAATCTAGATAAGGCCATTGACTCTTTCTTTGATTATGATGCGACTCTTGGCATTAGCCCCTCCACTATACTTATTCAGTTATCGATTAAAATAATCATTTTCTCGCTCAATCATTTCTTTCTTGAATTTTCACTAGTTATTTGGTTTGACAAAGTAGTCTTGATCACTGATCGAGGACTAGTTAGCCCCAACACTTTGTAAAATTTTCCAAGTGTTGTAAAGTAACCTGGCCCTGATGCCTTTCGTGCTTAGAATAAGTGATGTGGCCTCATGTCTCCCAAGCGTAGATAAAGTATCGGGCTCTCGGGCCTCGCGGGCTCATAATAAGGTGTCGGGGCCTCATTTTTTCTGGGCTTAGATAAGGTGCCGAGGCTTCATGTATCCCGGGCTTAGATAAAGTGTCGGTGCCTGATGCCTCCCGGGCTTAAGATAAAGTGTCGGGTCTCATATCTCTCAGGCTTAGAATAAGGTCCTCGGGTCTCGTGTCTTCCGGGCTTAGATTAAGGTGCCAAGACCTTATGTCACCCATACTTAGATAAAGTGTTGGGGCCTCACGTATCCCGGTCTTAGATAAAATGTTGGGGCATCATGTCTCATGGGCTTAGAATAAGGTGTCGACGCCTCATTCCTCTCGGGTTTAGATGAGGTACTTGGGCCACATGGCTCCTTGACTTAGAATATGGAGCAAGAGCCTCATGTCTCCCGGGCTTAGATAAGGTGTCAGTTACTCATGTCTCCCGAGCTTTGAATAAAATGTCGGAGTCTCATGTCTCCCGGGCTTAGATAACGTTTCGGGGCCTCATATCTCGTAGGTTTAATGAAGTGTCGAGACCTCATGCCTCCCGAACTTAGAAGGATTCTGGGGCCACATGTCTCCCGAGCTTAGATAAAATGTTGGGCCCTCATGCCTCCCGGGCTTAGACTAAGGTGTAGGGAGCTCATTCCTCCCGAGCTTAGATAAAGTGTCGGAGTCTCATGTCTCTTGGGCTTAGAATAAGGTGATGGGGACTCATTTCTCCTGGGATTAGATAAGGTTTCGGGGCCTCATGTCTCTAAGGCTTAGAATAAGGTGTTGGGGCCTCATCTCTTTGGGCTAATATTTGAATGAAAATCGTATCTACGTCTATAGATCGATTTTCCATATACGACGCTAAAGATGATGTCCGGATATATTAGGTGAGCTGAGGAACAATCTAATGAGCAAAGAAGTGTACTTTGTATATGAAGATTTTTGACTTGATGAGATGAGTCTGGCCTAGCCTGATGGACGAGCTCGGGTGGTCTGGCTTTGTAAGATGGGCCTGACCTGGCCTGATGAGATGAGCTTGGGTGTTTGGCATGGTGAGATGAGCCCGAGTTTCCCGTAGGATGGGTCTGGCTTGGCCTGATGGGATGAGCTTGGGTGGCCTAACCTGGCCTGGTGAGATAGGCCATGATGGCCTGACCTGGCTTGGTGGGATAGGCTTGGTCTGATCTGATGGGATGAGCCGAGGTGACCTGGCCACGCAAGGTGAGATGAGACTGGATGACCAGGCTTGATGAGATGAGCCCGGGTGGCTGGTGGGATGGGTCTTGCTTGGCCTGATGGGGAGAGCTCGGGTCAGAAAATCTGTACACACTCAACAATAAAATGTCAGTAGGGCGTCGGAAGGGTTTTCAATGTGTTCACTCCGCGCTCAAGTCAGTACCGGGTTCACTAGATAGAGAGAGAATTTATTAAATACAATATATTGCAATATCTCATGTAACAAAGTAATGAGAAAACCTAGGTAATTATAGGAAAGAATATGACCTCGATTATGGTGTCTGGACACTGTTTTTTATTAGACATATGCCCACACCCTGTCCTTTTTCAGTAGGCATGACGACCCATACTATTCTGGTCTTGTCAAGGGTACTGATTGTCAAGTTAATGATTTCGAGGAATGGTGACCAATACTGACAGGCCCGTCTCCTTGCGATTGGCCCAAGTGGGAAAGAACCCAATCTAGAAAGATCTTTCCTTGTGAATAGGTGAGATGAACCCTGGTCGAGGAGATGAACTCTGGTCGGGTGACCTGAACCATTGTTGGGGAAGATGAATCTTGATCGAGCGAGATGGCCCTAAGTAGAGCGAGATGGCCCCTGGTCAGGTGAACTAAACCCAGGTCGATCGGGGCGAGATGACCCTGGCCAGGTGACCCGAACGGTCGAGCTAGATGAACCTTGGACGGGTGACCTGAACCTTGGTCGAAAAAGATGACCCTGGTCAGGCGAGAAGACCCTGATCAGATTCATCATCATCATGTTTATTATGGCTATTGAGCAAAGTTGTAGTTTGTACATGATAACGAAAATACATTGAATGATAATAAACTGTAGCGGTCAAATCCAATATAAATATCAATGTTAACTTAGATGCAATGAAATTAGACCGTGTTTAGACAAACATGTTTTTTTTCTTTTCCGTTAGATTAATTAATTTCTGATTTAGTTCTAACTATATTGCTCTTTAACACCATTCGTTCATAATTTTGTGTATGGTTCTGCTTTATTGGGAAGTTATAAATTTTGATATTTAACATTCAATTAGATAATATAAGTAAAACATGTATCCCTTAAATTTATATATATATATATATATATATATATATAATCGTTGATAAAATTTTTAATATTGTATGTAATTTACACCCACTAATTGTCTGACAATTTTTTATAATATTTTATTTATATAAGTGTGACGTTTTGACAAATACAATAAATGTCACTGAAATTAATTCGATAATGAACCAATAATTACAAAATTGATAATAAAAATAATAACAATAATAATAAAAATAATTTAAATAAAAATAAAATTTGAGTAAAAAAATGTATAAAATCTTGTAAAAAAACAATATCAAACGATACAAATTCACTAAACAAAATACATAACACTTTTATATTAAATAAATGTCACTGAAATTAATTCGATAATGAACCAATAATTACAAAATTGATAATAACAATAATAATTTAAATAAAAATAAAATTTGAGTAAAAAATATGTATAAAATCTTGTAAAAAAAACAATGTATTAAACGATACAAATTCACTAAACAAAATACATAACACTTTTATATTAAATAAATCACTGAAATTAATTCGATAATGAACCAATAATTACAAAATTTATAATAAAAATAATAACTATAATAATAAAAATAAAATTTGAGTAAAAAAATGTATAAAATCTTGTAAAAAAAAAACAATGTATCAAACGATACAAATTCACTAAACAAAATACATAACACTTTTATATTAATTAATTATTAAATTTAACTTAGATGCAATGAAATTAGACTGTGTTTGGACAAACATGTTTTTTTTTCTTTTCCAATAGATTAATTAATTTCTGATTTAGTACTAACTATATTTCTATTTAACATCATTCGTTCATAATTTTGTGTATGGTTCTGCTTTATTGGGAAGTTATAAATTTTGATATTTAACATTCGATTAGATAATATAAGTAAAACATGTATCCTTTAAATATATATATATAATATATATATATATATATATATATAATTGTTGATAAAGTTTTTAATAATATATGTAATTTACACCCACCAATTATCTGACAACTTTTTATAGTGTTTTATTTATAAAAGTGTTATGTTTTGACAAATACAATAAATCTCACTTAAATTAATTAGATAATGAACTAATAATTACAAATTGATAATACAATAATAACATTAATAATAGTAAAATAAAATTTGCCTAAAAAATTGTAAAAAATCTTGTTTTAAAAAAAATGTATCAAACGATACAAATTCACTAACACAAAATACGTAACACTTTTATATTAATTAATCATTAAATTTAATTTACTCATTTAAGAAGAAAAATCTCAATATCTAATCAGATAACTAAACGGAAATCGATGTTCATTAATGTCACATAGTCAGATATCTATGTACTATATAAATATCTCAACAGTTTGAAAATTTTTAGACCAACTTCAAATTCATTATCATCTAAATATTTATTTTCAAAATCAAATGTGTACAATAATGGAAAAAGACAATTATATATCAATAAGTTTGTTGAAAGAAAATCAAAAGGATGTAAAGATACAAGTAATAATACTTTGACAAAGAAATCATATTGGACAAAACAGAATTCAAAATTGATTCGAAAACTCATAGTAGCTGATGATAAGGTAATAATCATAACTTTACATACATAAAAAAAGTAATGCGATTGAATTCATAAATTGAAAACATTATAATGATAAATGAACATTTTATATATATGTAGGGACAAATGATACATTGTCTTCTATTTTCAAACATCATCGACAAATTCCAAAATCAATTGCTCAGAAGATATCAAATGTTTGAAATAAATGTGAGAAAAATAACTAAAAATTACCCAAAATGTCAATGAAAACGTTGAACTAGTCATTCATACGAATATTATATGAAAATTTAATTTCAAATCATTTGCAGAAGGAAAAAGACAAGGTTAAGTATTGTTAAGTATTGAGAAAAATAACTAAAGATTTGTTAAGCATTTTCTAAATGTTTTGCATCATATGGAACTAAAGTGAAAATTTATATAAACAGATATAATTTGAATTCTGAATGTAAGGCCCTGTATTTAATTATCCGGTAATTTGGCATAATTAGAATAATTATTGAGTTGTAAATTAAAATAATTATTTATGCCAAATAAATTTTAGAAGTGTGTTAAAAATATATATTTTAGAATATCGGAGAATTTAACGATATAAAATACATATAGAGTTTAAATAACACACGAGAGCAAATAAATACAGACCGAGATAAATGGGCTTGAGTTACTATTTTAGTAACCAAATAGACAAGATATATATATACATATACATACACATAACTTACCAAATAAAAGAAGAAAGAATCGAGAGAAAAGGAAATAGGAAGAAAGAAGCTTTCCCCCAAACTCCATTCCCGTCACTTGTGTAGCGGCTGAGGGAAAATCGCGATATCTCCTCCGTCCGGCGTCGAAATCTCGATCGGTCTGAAGGGGTGTCTTCCTAACATCCTAGGCTTCGATTCAAGTAAGAAATCGCGAAGTTTGAGCAAGGATTCGGGTAGATAGAAGCTGCTGTTCTGGTGCTCTGTTTCTGCGAGAATTCTTCCGATTTTGGGTGAGTTTTTGGGTTGCTGCGACTTTTGTATTTTGAATTTGTAGAAATGACTTAAAAAGAACCTGTAGCTCTGTTTGTTAGCTTTCTATAGCCGCTGGAATCATCGAATTTGGATAAGAAACATTGATATGATTTTTCTACCAAAATGTGTCAAATCGAATTCTGAAATGGTGCTGTGCAGGACACCTACTGTAATTCGAGTTTTTGTCAATTAAGCTCGGATTCTGGACTTGTGATTCGAAAGAAAGTTGTAGAGCTATGTGTTGTCTTCGTAATGATATAAAATTCGTTAAATTCCATTAAGAATTGAGCAAGTTATGCTTGTTTTTCTGGAACTGCTCAGTGTGTGAGATTCTGTCCGCGAATTCGTAAGTAACAGTGTGTGAGATTCTGTCCGCGAATTCGTAAGTAACAGTGTGTTCTTGGAAATTCTGAGAATAATCTACTGAGATTCTGAAGATGGTTTCAACTGGAGAAACTTAGATAATTGAGTTATCTTTCATTTCCAATTGGCGGATAGTGATTTGAGTTAATATTGTGCGAGATATGAATTTTATGCTCTTTTGTGCCAAATCGGACATTGGTGTGGAATGTAGTTTTCACGATCGGCTTATTGTGGTTTTGATTAGGCCGAGAGTCTTGAAGAGAAGTTGATATTGGAGTTTCAAGTTGGTATAGGTATGTTACAGCTCGGTAACATACGACGGTAAAACATAAATTATGTTTAATTGTCATTCTGTGTTACATGGATCGTGTGTATGACTTGTTGACTGTTGTAAATTGTTAAATGCCTTCATTGTGATATATGTTTATTTATTATGACATATTATTGGCATTTAGCATTGGGCATACAGTTATGACATTCATGTTGAGCCCTATCGTTTTTGTTAGCCCATTGTTGATATCCGTTGTTATCTGGCACTGTTGTTATCTCGGGATCATTGTGTGGCTGATAGGCCTATACACATGAGACCGTAGATGTGATTGAACAATCCCGTGGTTAGTGCAGCCTTTTGAGGTGAGCACTGGGATTGTGTCATCTAGTTCGTTCTGTTGTGCCATCCTGTTATATCGTATCAGCTGTATGGAGGCCGAGTCAGGGGTGTTATTCAGCACAGCTTGGCATACCTCGCATACTTGGCAGGGCGGTTTAGTTGCATGACGATGTAGCTCCCCTGTGTTGTTGCTCGAGCATTATTCCAGTTGTTATTGTACCGTTTGTTGGCTCCTGTTATCCCGGTTATTCGTTGAGCCTTTCATGCATTGCATATTACATTTCATTATATGATTATGCATGGTTTATGTTATTGTTGTTATTGTTGGACTGTTTCATACAAGAATCCTAACCTCAGTTGTTTTACTGGGGGGCTGCTGTGGTTGCTTTTGGGCACCATGGTAGATCTCCCGAGTCGTTCTGCAGCATCAGGCCGAGGTTCCGCCAGTGGAGCTCGGGATTGAGGTTGGATTGCTTGGTTCTGTTCAGTGGAGTCTCCCAGTTAGTCTATATGTATGTCTTGAGTTTGTTTCAGACTTGTATTGTACTTTATTTGCCGGGGAGATGCCCTGTGTATCTGTAGTAGTATTTGATTGTTTTGTGATGTTTTGAGTCGATTCTGTGATATTTATGATCTGGTGAGTATTTGGTAAGTTTTAATTTCTGTTTAGTCCTGGCCAGTGCGGCTATAGGTTGTTGTATATTTTGATATAAATTGCTGCTTGAGTTTTTCGGGATGTCCTATTTACGGGGAGGTCATGCCAAAATTTTTCTAGGCCCTGAGGTCCGTTTTAAAGTATTTTAAACCTTTTTCCGCTGCAGTTTTAAGTCAAACCATTATTTTTTGATCATTAATTGTCATTAGAGTAAATGAGCCTCACATCTTGGTATCAGAGCGTAAACTGGGATACGCTCGAACTAGAGTCTAGGACACCCGAGTCTTGGCACTAAAATGGTTGTTGCGCCTATGTATGCTACTTGACAGAATGTTTATGTGATTATATGATCTGTTTACTTCCATTCTAATTGTTTTGGTGTTTTATCGTATAGAATGGAGGGAGGTGGAGAAATTCCTGTTGATGAGGTTCCTCTAGCTCGAGGTCTAGGTCGTGGGCGTGGTAGACCTCGTGTCCGGGTTGTTGATGATACTTTTGTGGAGCAAGCTGCTGATCAGTTAGAGCATCTTAGGATGGATGAGTTAGTTGCGCGTTTCCATTCTATGCATCCTCCTCGATTCAGTTGTTCAGAGGGAGCTGAGAAAGCTGAGTTATGGATTTCTGAGATTGAGGAATTGTTCGATTTGATTGTGTATCCTCCAGAGTGTCGATTGAGATTAGCTGTGCATCAGTTGAAAGATCGTGCCAAAATGTGGTGGTCTACTACATTGATGACTTTAGATGCTCAGAGGATCATTCCATCATGGGATATATTCAAGCTGAAGTTTAAGGAGAGTTATTGTCCTCCATCATTCTACAGTTCAAAGGCTTATGAGTTTCATAACCTGAAACAAGGCGATATGTCAGTTGCGGAGTATGCAGATTCTTTTTATGCTATGCTGAGATATGCTCCTCATGTTGCTGCAAGTCAGGTTGCTGTTGTTGAGAGTTTTATTGAAGGATTGAACGATCATCTGCACCCTTTTGTTTCTACCGGTAAGCCACTGAATTATCTTGAGGCAGTGGAAATAGCAAAAAGGGCTGAAGCTAGCCTTAAGAGGAGTGGCAATCGAGTTCCTACCCAACATCATCAGTCGGGGAGGCAACAATTTAGTTCATCTGGTTCTGCATCTCTTCTTCCACGTGGGAAGCAATTTAAGAAGCCCGGTTCTAGTTCTTCGAGTTCAGGGAGTTCAGGGAACCGTGGTGGATATCGTTACAGTGGACCTTATTGTGATCATTGTGGGGGCAAGCATTCCAGTAATCAGTGTGTTGGAGTTCAAGAGGTTTGCAATGTTTGTGGTCGGCCTGGCCATTTTGCTAGAGTCTGTCCTAGTAAGATGGGGAAATCAGCCAAGGCAGGTAGTGGAGCTCAAAGTAATAGAATTCCAACAGCGTCCCAGTCCTCCCATCAGCCTAGTCGCCCTTCGCATCAGAGCAGAGGGCAAGGTGGTCAACAAAATCAGTCATCTGTTCATGTATTTGCCTTGACTGAGGATGAGGCTCAGGCAGCTATAGGTACTGTCATTACCGGTAACTGTACTCTATGTGGTTTTATAACACGAGTGTTATTTGATACTGGAGCATCTCATTCCTTTGTTTCTCATGCATTCGTTGTTTCGCATGATCTTCGCACCACTAGTATGAATTCCAATCTATCTGTTGCTACTCCGATGGACAAAATGATTATCGCTGATAATGTGCTATTCAATGCGGTTTTGTTTCATGAGGAAAATGTTCTGTATCTGAATCTCATAGTCCTACCTATGCATGAATTTGATTGCAACGTTGGTATGGATGTTTTGACTGCAAATCGTGCCACTGTTGACTGTTATCGAGGAATAGTTCGTTTCAGGCCTAGCTTTGCTCCTAAATGGAATTTCTATGGTCGTGGTTCTCAAGCCAAGATTCTTCTAGTTTCTGCCATTGAAATGAATCGATTGTTAGATTCCGGTCATGAAGGTTTTCTGGTTTATGCTGTGGATCTATCGCAAGATGAGCGACAGATTTCTGATATTCCTGTAGTCCGTGAGTTTCCTGATGTGTTTCTAGAAGAGATTCCTGGTTTTCCACCAGAACCAGAAGTTGAGTTCAGTATCGAATTAATGCAAGGAACTGAACCCATATCTCGAAATCATTAGCTTGACAATCAATACCCTTGACAAGATCAGAATAGTATGTGTCGCCATGCCTACTGACAAAAGACAGGGTGTGGGCAGATGTCTAATAAAAAACAGTGTCCAGACACCATAATCGAGGTCATATTCTTTCCTATAATTACCTAGGTTTTCTCATTACTTTGTTACATGAGATATTGCATTATATTGTATTTAAAAAATTCTCTCTCTACCTAGTGAACCCAGTACTGACTTGAGCGCGGAGTGAACACATTGAAAACCCTTCCGACGCCCTACTGACATTTTATTGTTGAGTATGTACAGATTTTCTGACCCGAGCTCACCCCATCAGACCAAGCAAGACCCATCCCACCAGCCACCCGGGCTCATCTCATCAAGCCTGGTCATCCAGTCTCATCTCACCTTGCATGGCCAGGTCACCTCGGCTCATCCCATTAGATCAGACCAAGCCTATCCCACCAAGCCAGGTCAGACCATCATGTCACATATCACCAGGCCAGGTCAGGCCACCCAAGCTCATCCCATCAGGCCAAGCCAGACCCATCCTACAGGAAACTCGGGCTCATCTCACCATTCCAAACACCCAAGCTCATCTCATCATGCCAGGTCAGGCCCATCTTACAAAGCCAGACAACCCGAGCTTGCCCATCAGGCTAGGCCAGACTCATCTCATCAAGTCAAAAATCTCCATATTCTAAGTCCGGGAGCCAGAGGCCCAAGTACAATATTAAAAACTTTATCAACAATTATATATATTTTTAAGGGATACATGTTTTACTTATATTATCTAATCGAATATTAAATATCAAATTTTAAAACTTCCTAGTAAAGCATATCCGAACACAAAATTATAAACAAATGGTGTTAAAGAGAAATATAATTAGAACTAAATAAGAAATTAATTAATGTAATGGAAAAGAAAAGAAAATAAAATACATGTTTGTCCAAACAATGCCTAATTTCATTGCACCTAAGTTAACATTGATTTTTATATCGGATTTGACAGCTACAGTTTATTATCATTCAATGTATTTTCGTTAAATTTAATCGTATACAAACTACAACTTTGCTCAATAGCCATAATAAACATCATGATGATAATGATGAACCCGACCAGGTCTTCTCGCCTTACCAGGGTCGTCTTCTTTGACCAGGGTTTAGGTCACCCGATCAGGGTTCGTCTAGCCCGACCAGGGTTCAGGTCACCCGACTAGGGTCATCTCGCCCACCAAAATTCATCTTTCATGGTTCGTGTCACCCGACCAAAGTTCATCTCCCTCGACCAGGGTTCATCTCGCCCGACCAGGGTTCATCTCACTTAATCATAGGGAAAGATCTTTCGAGATCGGGTTCCTTCCCACTTGGGCCGATCGCAAGGAGACGTGCCCGCCAATATGGGTCACCATGCCTCGAAATCATTAGCTTGACAATTAATACCCTTGACAAGACCAGAACAGTATGGGCCGCAAAGCTTGCTGACAAAGGACAAGGTATGGGTATATGTCTAATAAGAAACAGTATTCAGACACCATAATCGATATCATATTCTCCCCTATAAATACCCAGATTTGCTCATTCATTTGTTTCATGAGATATTTCATTCAATAAATTCTCTCTCTACCTAGTGAACAATGTACTGACTTGAGTGTCGGGGTGACCACATTGGAAACCTTTCTGACGCCCTATGGACATTTTATTATTGAGTGTGTACATATCGTCTTACCCAAGCTCACCACATCAGGCCAAGCCAGACTCATCCCACCAGGCCACCCGAGCTAGTCTATCAGGCCGGGTTATCCATGCTCATCTCACCTTGTCAGGCTAGGTCACCTCGGCTCATCCCATCAGATTAGACCAAGCCTATCCAACCAGGTCAGGTCAGGCCAACAAGGCCCATCTCACCAGGCCAAGCCAGGAAAGGTCACCCAAGCTCATCCAATGAGGCTAAGCCAGACCCATCCTACAGGACACTAGGGCTCATCTCACCACGAAAGACACCCGTGCTCATCCCATCAGGCCAGGTAAGGCTCATTCCACAAAGCCAGTCCACTCGGACTCGTCCTATCAAGCTAGGCCAGACTCCATCTCACCAAGTCAAAAATCTTCACATGAAAAGTACACTTCTCTGCTCATTAGATTGCTTACCTAGCTTACCCAATCTACCCGGAAATCATCATCATCATCTTATGTGGGAAATCCGATCTATAGACATAGATACGATTTCATTGAAATATAAGCCCGGAGACATGAGGTCCCGACACCTTATTCTAAGCCTGGGAAAGATGAGGCCTGGACACTTTATCTAAATCCCGGAGAAATGAGGCCCCATTACCTTATTCTAATCCCAAGAGACACGAGTCCCCGACACCTTATCTAGGCCCGAGATCAATGAGGTCCTGACACCTTAGTCTATGTCCGGGAGGCATGAGGCCCTGACTTTTTATCTAAGCTCTGGAGACATGTGGCCCCAGAATATTTCTAAGTTTGAGAGGCATGAGATCCCGACACTTTATCTAAGCCTGAGATATATGATGCCCTGGCACGTTATCTAAGCCCGAATGACATGAGGCTCCGACACTTTATTCTCAGCGTGAGAGACATGAGTCACAGCACCTTATCTGAGCCCGGGAGACATGAGGCTCCGGCACCATATTCTAAGCGCGGGAGCCATGAGGCCCGAGTACCTTACCAAAATCCAAGAGTAATGAGGCTTCGACACCTTATTTTAAGCCCATGAGGCATGATGTTCCAACACTTTATCTAAGACCGCGATACATGAGGCCCCAACACTTTATCTCAGCTCGGGTGACATGAGACCCTAGGACCTTATTCTACGCCTTGGAGGCATGAGACCCGACATTTTATCTAAGCCCGGGGGACATGAAGCCCCGACACCTTAGCTTAAGCCCTGGAGGCATGAGGCTCCGACATTTTATCTAAGCCTGGGAGACATGAGGCCCCAACACATTATCTAAGCTTAGAAGAAGTAATGCCCCGACACTTTATTTTAAGCCCGCGAGACATAAGGGCCCGACACTTTGTCTAAGCCCAGGAGACATGAGGCATCGTCACCTTATTAATAAAGCCCGAAAGGCATCAGGGTCATGTTACTTTTCAACTCTTAGAAAATTTTACAAAGTGTTGGGGCTAACTAGTCTTTGATCAGTGGTCAAGACCGCCCTGCTAGACCGATTAACTAGCGAAAATTCAAGAAAGAGTCAATGGTCTTGTCTATATTGGAGAAGTCTTCCATGTCTGCAGAGAGAAATTATTGAGCCATAAAATGAATATTTTCATAACTAACTGAACAAGTACAGTGGAGGGGCTAAGACCTAGAGTCGGATCAACATCAAAGAAAGATCAATGGTCTTGTTTAGATTGGATAAGTCTTCCATGTCTGCAGAGAGAACATCATCCTCTTCAAATTGCTCCTTTTTATTTGTAAGAGTCGATCGTAAAACAAGAATTAACTATCTTCTCGACGGAGTCCAAGCATGACTAATCAGACAGTGAGTAACCCCAGTATTTAAAAAGATAGTAGTGATGCCATGAAAATGTCCGGGTCATCCTTGGACTCGAGTAAGAAGAAAGGAGCAAAGCATGATCAGATTCCAAGTTGCTCCCTAAAAACTGAGTAGATCACATCTAGAAGTTAGCCAGGATTCATGTCACTTGACCAGGGTCATCTTGCCTCACTAGGGTTCATCTTCTTCAACCAAGATTCAGATCACCCGATCAAGGTTCATATCGTCCGGCCAGGGTTCATCTCGTCCGACCAAGGTTCATCTACCTCAGTCAGGGTTCAGGTCACCCGATCAGGGTTCATCTCATCTAAACAGGGTCCAGATCACCCGACTAGGGTCATCTCACCTGACTAGGGTTCATTTTGGCCAACCAAGGTTCAGGTCACCCGATCAGGGTCATCTCGCCCGAGCAGAGTTCATCTTCCTCGACCAAAGTTCATGTCACCCGATTAGGGTTCAGTCACCAGACCAGAGTCATCTCGCCTGACCAGGGTTCACCTCGCCCGACCAAGGTCATCACGCTCGACCAAGGTTCATCTTCCTCGATAAGGGTTTAGGTCACCCGACCAGAGCCTTGGTAGGTGGATTCGACAAGGGCTCTTCTCCACTTCTTACTTCCAATTCAATTCAAACTCATAAGCTTTCAAATCCGCAAACAAGTCATGTAGCTTCAATTTGTCCAGATCTTTTGAGACTCTCATAGCCATTGTTTTAACATCTCATTCCCTGGGTAAAGCTCTCATCACTTTGAGTGTAACTTCTCTATTGCCAAGTTCCTTTCCCAAAGCTGCTAGTTCATTTTCTAAGCTGCTGAATCAATCATCAAATTCGCTTAGAGTTTCTCCAGCTTTCATCTTAAGATTTTCAAACATTTACATTGCCACGGACAGCTTGTTTTCCTTTGTCTGTTCATTTCCTTCACAAATTTGGATGAGTTTCTCCCAGATCTCTTTTGCTGTAGGACATATTTTGATTTTGCTGAATGTATTCTTGTCAAGTGTTTTGTAAAGAATATCCTTAGCAACATTGTCTAGATTTTCTTTGTTCTTGTCCTCTCTTGTCCATTCATTTCTTTGCTTTTCAACCATATGTGGTGCACCTTCAGTATCAGCAATAGCTATATTAGGCTTTAGATTTTTCAAGGGACCATCTGTGATGACAAACCACATATCATCGTCTTGGGCTGCAAGATGGGCTTGCATCTTAATCTTCCAATCATCAAAATCCTCCTTTGATAACATAGGGACTTTGCTGAAATGTGTCATTTCTGTTGTAGATTTTCAGAACAAGAATAACCTGCTCTGATACCACTTGTTGGGAATCGATTTAGAGTTTAGAGGGGGATGAATAAACTCGTTCCTTTCTTTGACGTATTTGCAAAGGTGCTAGAATCCTGTTAGAGATTATAGCTTACTTTGTTCGAATATATTTCCAGCAGATCACAATAACTTGTGCGGAAATGATCTGATGGTTTGAAGTGAAAACAACAAAACAGTAGGCAGTAGACAATAGTTGTTTCTGGAAGTTCGAAGACGAAATCTTCTACGTCTCTCCTTCTTCTGTTTCCAGAAGGTATTACTAAAAGACTTTGTTTTTTACAATACAACTCTTGTACACACCCACTTCAATAGGACTTACCCTTCGCCTACTGAAATTCTTAGTTTCACAACACGATATAATGAATACAACAATGTTCTGGAAAAGACTCTTTTCCATATTACAAACTCTTCTTTGTAAGAAGTAATAAGGTGAATATCTTGTGAAGAGATAAAGAAACAGCAACACAAGACGATCTCCGAGGATCAGATATCTTCTACAAAGAGTGTGCTGCTTTTCTGTATATTGAGCTTGAAGATAAAGAGTAGTTCTTGACTCCTCAAAACAACGCTGGAATGATAGACAGAGAAGGTAATCCTTGTTAATAATAATCGTTGTCGTCTATATTAGATTGATCCTTTAATATATAGAAACCTTGAATCCAACGTTTATAAACAAAACGGCTTCTTTGACTCTGAGTGAATCAGCTTTATCACCGCAAAAGGGACATGCAGAAAGCTTCAGAATAATCAGTCTTTGTTTTATACCAAAACTAGTATGGCGTGTTAAATGTCTTCGTATAGCATTAAATGGTGCAATTAATACTCGTACTATCAGAGGTAACGGTAACATGAAGACTTGTAACGATCAAAGGAAAGATGTTAAGTTCTGCTTCTGATTTAGCTACGTTCTGCTTTTGCTACGTTAAGTTTAGCTAAGAAAAACTCGATAAATACTGCTTCTGTTTTAGCGATATGAGTGCTTCTGCTATTTATATTTTTCTCTATCTTTACTATCATCACCTACTGGTTTTGACTCTCATCACCACAATTAAAGTAAGTCTAACAAACTGAAATCTTGTCCACAGAACAATTTAGTTGTTCTGCTGTCAGTTGAATTCAAAACCCTGCAAGCTGCTTAAAACAACAAATTTAATGAGTCGAAAGAAGTGGCTACAATGTTAATTGCAGAGCCAAGAACCTTTTCTCTTCTCATGGCAAACGCATAAAATATTTAAGAGGATTTTTAAATCCATTTTAAATAACATTTTGAAACATATTTTAAAATATCATTTTTCAAATATCCTTCATAGAACAGCTAGCTCTGATATCAATTAAAGGATCGCTTGTTGGACACCGTGAGGTGCTTCAAACAAAATATTCTCCAAGAGCTGCAATAGCTCGTGTTCTAAGAATGTGTACACCGATTAATTAAATCGAGTTTGGTTTTTTTCAAACCATGCGGAAGACACTCGAAATAATCATTCGTTAAGGAACACCGATATGTTTTGTATCATGTGCATCTGAGTAACTGAAAACTACATGGGATCAGTTCTGACTTATATAAGTTCAGTCATAGATAGAACTGAACTGAGATCAGCTGAACTGATCAAATCAGTTAAGAGAAAAAACAAGCATTTTAACAAAAATAACACAAGATATGTTTATGGATGTTCGGAGACTTCAACTGCTCCTACGTCATCCCTTCTACCTCCTCGGATAGGATACATCTAAGACTTTGATTAGTTACAACAAGTGTAATAACCCACCCAGCTTAAGACTTACCGACTTTCTAACTGAACTCCTAGTCTAGACTGAAGGTATCACCTTTCAGCCAACACTTGTTTAACATCTGTGTGTCAAAGACTACATACACAAGTTTATTATCTTTGTGCAAGACTGTATTTGAGTGGTGGTGAGTGTGAGTGTGTGAAAACTGATATCTGAAAACTACCCGAAAGTGTTCTCACACACTGAGGGTATTGTGCTTCTAATCTAAGCTGATAATACGATGAAGTATTCCCTCTGGGATGATTGCTTCTTGTAAGCTGTTATGCAATATGCGTGCCCTCTTTGTTTTTCACACTTATGTTAACTCTGCTTGTTGATGGTCTTGAGCTTGCATTTATTGAGGCATTGAGACCGTACTCCAAGATTCATCACAAGTGATCGTTGCAGCTTAAAAGCATTCCTTGATATATGTGTCTTGACTTTACTGACATGTCTCCAGGAATCTCTCGGCTTTTATCTTTGCTGCAACGTCCATTATTGTACCTTCGATAGTACATATGCTTTTGTACCCTTGTGTGTAGCTAAAATCCATTAAGATAACTTGTCTTGATCTGCAACTGATTGATTCCAAACCGATGTTCCTAACTGGTCATCTGAACTGATCTTCAGTTGGGCTAGTGAAATCAGTTGACTCGTCAGTTGAACTGGTCAGCTGGGTTCTGTAAGTTGATGTTTTCAGTTAGCATCTCGATAGCTTCAGTTTTAGCTCGTTTAACTGATCAGTTCGAATCCTGATCAGTTCCAGCTTCCCGCGCATTACGGTAAATCATTAGAAAAAAAATATCAAATTTTTTTAACATCAAAATCAAGACTGGGAACATGAAATGTTCCAACAGAAATGATTGAGCTAGAAAATGAATATTTTCATCAATAGCAGAACAAGTACAGTGGAGCCAATCGGAAAACAAGAATTATCTGCCTTTTCGACGGAGTCCAAGCATGACTAATTAGACAGCGAGTAAGACTCTAACCCCACTATTTAAGGATAGAGTGTTGATGACCTAGAAATGCCCGGGTCATCCTTGGACTCGAGCAGGAAGAAAGGACTAAAGCATGATCACACTTCAAGTTGCTCCCGAGAAACTGAGTACAACACAGTTAGAAGTTAGCCAAGGTTTAGGATACCCGACCAGGTTCATCTTGCCCGACCAGGGTTCATCTTCCTTGACTAGGATTCATATTGCCCGACCAGGGTTCATCTCGCTCAACCAGGATTTAGGTCGCCCGACTAGGGTTATCTCGTCCAACCCGGGTTCATTTTCCTCGACCAGGGTTCAGTCACCTGATCAGGTTCATCTCGTCCGACCAGGAGCCAGGTCACCTGACCAAGGTCATATCGCCTGACTAGGGTTCGTTTTGGCCGACCAAAGTTTATGTCACCCGATCTGGGTCATCTCGCCCTATAAAGGTTCATCTTCCTCGACCAGGGTTCAGGTCACCAGACCAGGGTCATCTCGTCCGACTAGGGTTCATCTTTCTCGACCAAGGTTTAGGTCACCCGACCAGAGTTCATCTCTTTCGACCAAGGTTTATCTCTCCTGACCAAGATTCAGATCAGTCGACCAGGTTTCGGGTTACCCGACCAGAGTTCATCTCCCTCAACCAAGGTTCATCTTGTCCGGACAAGATTCAGGTCACCCGACCAGGGTCTAGGTCACCCGACCGGGGTTCATCTTCCCTGACCAGGGTACAAGTCACTCAACTAGGGTTCGTCTCGCCTAACCAGGGTTCATCTCACTTAATAATCGAAAAATATCTTTCCAGATCGGGGTCCTTACCATTGGGCCGATGGCTAGGAGACAGGCCTGCCAGTATGGGTCACCACGACTCGAAATCACTAGCTTGACAATCAGTGCCCATGACAAGACCAGCACAATAAGGGTCGCCATGCCTGCTGACAAAGCACATGGCATGAACAGTTGTTAGAGAACATGACATGAGCTGAAACGTCTACCGTTTTAAAAGTGCGGAAATATTTTTTTTTAAAGCTCACATTTTCGAAATAACATTTAAACGTTTCTGATACATGCGTTGTACAGAAAAATATAACATTTAAAAATGATCTTAAATATTTGACAGTAAAAAATAGTGCAGTTTAAAATAACCAAACTCATCCCAAAATCATAAGTAAACATGAACCAGTCAAAATCTTAAAAATCATCAACGTAGGAAATTATTCATCTCCACTCAATCTAATAATTATAATGAGGAAAATATGCGGTCCTCGGGTCGTGTCGCCGCATCAGGTCTGCCTACTCAGAGTTCGGCACCTCCAGTCCCCTCATCATTAAGCTCACCTGCATCACTCACGCCTAGTGAGTCTAAAGACTCAACACACCTGCATCGTTAATAGCAAATACATATACATAGCACACAGCAGTGAAAAATATCATATTCAACATACCTTTCATGAACTTTAAAAACGTAACATAAACGTGTCGTGTTAAATCATGATGTGTCAAAACATCTCATCAATAATCATCATTCATCATTCATCATTCATCGTTTATCATTTATCGTTCATCATTCATCATCTATCGTTCATCATTTATCATCAGTGAATTCAGTTCATTAGAGGTGACTATCGTACATCATCATTTACGATGGATCCATCATACATAGAACCGCGGTACCCGGCGGCTGTCAGACATCAGTGACAGGATTACCCATCCACTGTGCCTAGGCCTCATCATCAGCATTTACATATACATCTTAAACATTTACATATACTTCGATAGCCACAACTAATTCCCGTCATTCAAAACATTATCATTTTCATCACTTATAAAAATCATGCACCAATGCAATTTTTCTTAAATCCAAGCATGCGACATATATCTTCATAAAATCTTATAATCGTGAGCATGATGCATAAACATTCAAAATATCATAAATTTGTGCTCAGGGCGCTGTCAGGACCAAAATCTCAACCCGGGTGCAAAATGACCATTTTGCCCTTGGAAACCCGAAAATTATCATTTCAACCCTGGACCTCTAAAATTGACCCGAAACTTACCAAACTCCTTAAAATGTCCCAAAACTTATTTATAAGCATTCCTAGACGTAAACTCGAGCCAAAATCAGAACTTAACCGATTCGTTTTTAAACTTGGACCGAGGTTTCGATTTTAACCCGAATCGACTCGAAACTTGACCGAATTTTTCCCAATTTGTTTACCATATCTTAAATACACTTAAAGCTCCTAAAACATGTACTCACGCTCCTAAAACCACGGCTGAAACTTCCAAGAAATTTGCCACCCTCGGCCATCCCCTTCCCTTGCTCTCATCTCAACACGTCACCCCAAACCATATTTTCTTTCGGTCCTCTCTCACTCCACCACTTGTTCAGCCGATAACACTCACCATTAGGACCTAACTACTCTTCTTAACTAAGCCTAACCCAAGCAACCAGCTGCTGCACCACCCGTGACTCCCAACTCACACCAAGCCTCTGAAGACCGAGCTTCTCCCTCAACCAAATTCCCATGACTCCCTCCTAACAACACACTAGGCTCTACACCGTCTGAAACATGGCTGGGTTGGGTTTGAGCACATGCACAGCCCGATCTTACCCCTTTGCGCGCGATCCACCGAAACCATCCAAACCCCCTTGCTGTAAACTCACGGTTTTTAGTCCCCACCCCCTACAGATCGTTCCCAACCCAAAGACAGCAACCTCACAAGTAAAGGGACCCATTCAGCAAGCCATGAGACAGCCCCCTTGCACTCAACGTGAAAATATGAATAACATAACATATAATGCATAGAAATGGTGCAAAAACCGAAATATTATCCATGTGCTTAACTAGATCAAATGATTTCATGAAGGTTCGTACACACAACAGTAATATTGACGTGTATGAAGCAAAACAAAGTAACAAGCGTGCCTGGGGATGATTTGGTGAACAAAGCAAGAAGAGGGAGACCCGAGAGGATTTATCCTTTGCCAAGACTGGTGTAGTCGAAAGTTTCCTTTGCAAGAATGGAGGATGACCGAATTATTCAGCTGAGATTTGATGAAACCGAGAGGCTTTTGAATGGAAAAAGGGGTGATCGGCTGATGGGGGGTTACGGGTAGGTAAAGAGATGCTTAGGATTAAATGATATTGTTAATTAGAAGATTAGTGGACAATAATCATGTTAATTAAAATTTTAAAAGATGTTTTGTCATGCCCCGAGACGGGGGTTGTTGACACCGGCGTTGCTCTCAAATTTACATTCGAAAACAACAAGCATCAGAGTACAGAATTCAGAAACCAGTCTTTTATTCATAATACGAAATAAATCAATTGTCTGTTACAACTCGAATACTGATGTTTTACAGCGGAAATGTAAAACCAGACATAACATTGTCTTAACAGATACAGCGAAATTAACATAACATAAACTGAGAATAATAATCTTCTTCACCAGCCCCAGAATTGGATCTGCTCTTTTTCTTCTAATATTTCTTCCTCGTTCTTATCTGAGATATGTTTGGTGGGTGAATGATATGATTGTCACTCAGTAAGCAGGGGCGGGAATAACTCCCAGTTTTCGAAATCGTTTTCATCAGAAACAGTAATACAATAATATACAGAAGACTCGTATTTTCATAACAGAAATCAGAATTCAGAATTTACATGTTTCAGATCAGAAATCAGAATTAATAAGCACTGAGCACGTTAGTGAATTTCATGGCTAAACTGATATCAGTCCCCTATATGTTCTCTCCTCTAAGGGGTGAGGCCAGAATAGGAATCAGAATTCAGAAATGTTTAGAATATATATTCCTACCACTAGTTCGCTAGGGAGTTTCAGTGCTTCAAATCATATATCAGAAATCAAACATACAGAAACTGAACTTTAAAACAGAATTATCAAACGGATTTCAAGATATTTATATATAAGCCCACTTACAGTAATTTGCTAGAATTTCGGTTGAAGTCTACTGGAATTCTGGTTGCTCTTCCTACTGGATTCTACTGCTCAAAAATAAGTACTCCTTTAGCTCGAAAATTCAAGTGATAGTCTCAAGATTTGTGTAACCCAATTCAGAGGTTTGAGAGTGTTATTTATAGGCCAAATTCTGACTGTTAGCCTCCCAATTAACGACCATAATTTGCCATTAACAGCCTTTATTCCATGTTAATGCTTCAGTTATAAGTCTAAGCTGAATCAGTAACTGTCTGCTGCTTTCTCGCTCTTCTGCTGCTGGATTCTGTCTGCTGGAAAATACATGTCTGCTGGAAAAATACCAGCTTCTGAAATATGAGTTGCTGCTGGAATTTTAGGTTCTCACATCTCTCCCTCCTTATGAGAAGTTTCGTCCTCGAAACTTGGTTGAACATGCTCCTCAAAGAGATAAGGGTATTGATCTCGCATCTTTTCTTCCAACTCCCAAGTAGCTTCTCTTTCGGTGTGGTTGAACCACTGTACTTTGACATATGGAATAGTTCATCTTCTCAGTACTTGATTTTTGTTATCCACAATTCGAATTGGAATCTCTTCATATTTTAGCCCTTCATTTAAATTTCCCTCAACCAACAGTGGTCCAGCTTCAAGAATATGACTAGGATCGAAAATATATCTTCTAAGTTGTGAGACGTGGAAAACATTATGGATTCTTGACATATCAGGTGGAAGTGCTAATCTGTAAGCAAGTGTTCCCATTTTATCAAGAATCTCAAATGGTCCGACGTATATGAGATTCAGTTTCCCAGCCTTATTGAATCGGATTACACCCTTCATGGGTGACACTTTCACATATGCCTTCTCTCCAACTTCGAATTCCACGGGTCTTCTTTTCAGGTCAGCCCTGCTTTTCTGTCGATCTTGTGCAGCTTTTAATCTCTCTTTGATCAAAGCGACTTTATCCACTGTTTCTTGGATCATTTCGGGTCCAACAATGGCTTTTTCCCCTACCTCATCCCAATACAGTGGTGATCGACACTTTCGTCCATACAGAGCTTCGTATGGTGCCATTCCAATACTACTGTGGTAACTATTATTGTACGTGAATTCGATTAAGGGCAGATGTTCGCTCCAATTACCACTGAAGTCTAGAGCACATGCTCTCAGCATATCTTCTAGAGTCTGAATTGTCCTCTCTGTTTGGCCATCGGTCTGAGGGTGATATGCCATACTAAGAGTAACCTTAGTCCCCATAGCTTGTTGTAAGCTCTTCCAAAAGCGGGATGTAAACCAAGGATCTCTGTCTGATAGTATGCTAGCTAGAACTCCATGCAATCGTACGATCTCATTCATGTACAATGTGGCTAGCTTGTCCAAATTATAGTTCATGCGGACAGGTAAGAAATGTGCAGATTTTGTGAATCTATCTACGATTACCCAGATGCCGTCATGACTTTGTCTAGACTTTGGTAACCCGACAACAAAGTCTATGGAGATATGTTCTCATTTCCATTCTGGAATTTCTAGAGGTTGCAGAAGTCCTCCAGGTCTTTGGTGCTCTGCCTTGACTTGCTGGCACACGTGACACTTAGAAACATACATTGCTACGTCTTTCTTCATTCCACTCCACCAAAAAATTTTCTTCAAATCTCTATATATCTTGGTACTGCCAGGATGAACTGAAAATTTTGAATTATGTGCTTCAGACATTACTTCTTGTCGAAGGTTATCGATGTCTGGTACACACAATCGTCCTTTCATTCACAAGATTCCTTTGTTATCGATCTCAAAATCTGGTGATTTCCCTTCTTTAACTTGCTTTTTTAGTTTCACCAGAGCGGAATCTCTATCTTGACTTATCTTGATTGTCTCTCGAAGACATGGTTGTGCTGAAAGTGATGTCAGGATTACTTTGTTCATATCCTTCCGACTCAAAGCATCGGCTACCTTGTTTGCTTTGCCTGGGTGGTAGCTTATCGTCAAGTCGTAGTCTTTCAAGAGTTCAATCCATCGTCTATGCCTCATGTTTAACTCTTTCTGAGTGAACAAGTACTTGAGGCTTTGGTGATCAGTGAAAATCTCACACTTAGCACCATATAAATAGTGTCTCCAAATCTTTAGTGCGGACACTACTGCAACTAATTCGAGATCATGCGTTGGGTAATTCTGTTCATACGGCTTCAACTGTCTTGACGCGTATGCAATCACCCTTCCCTCTTGCATGAGTACACATCCTAAACCTCCTTTAGATGCATCACTGTAGATGGTGAAGTCTTTGCCTTCAGTTGGCAATACCAACACTGGCGTGGATGTAAGCTTCTTCTTCAAAGTCTCGAAGCTTTGCTCACATTTTTCACTCCATTGAAATTTAGAGTTATTCTGTGTGAGCTTAGTGAGGGGTATGACTATTGACGAGAATCCTTCAACAAATTTTCGATAATAGCCTGCTATTCCCAAAAAGCTTCGAATTTCTGTCACATTCTTTGGTCTAGGCCAATCTGAGATTGCCTCTACTTTCTTAGGGTCCACAGATACTCCTGCTGCTGATATTATGTGTCCCAAGAATGTGACGCTCTCTAGCCAAAATTCGCATTTCTTGCACTTGGCGCACAGTTCCTTTTCTCTCAATGTCTGGAGGGTGAGACGAAGATGTTCTTTGTGATCTTCCTCACTTGACGAATACACTAGAATGTCGTCGATGAATACCACAACAAACTTGTCAAGAAACGGTTTAAACACTCTGTTCATGAGGTCCATGAATACTGCTGGAGCGTTTGTTAACCCGAACGGCATCACCATAAACTCATAGTGTCCATATCTTGTTCTGAAGGCTGTCTTCGGAATATCGTTTGTCTTGACCTTCAGTTGGTGGTAGCCTGACCTTAAGTCAAGCCTGAAAAACGCTATAGCTCCCTTGAGTTGGTCAAACAGGTCATCTATATTTGGAAGCGGATACTTATTCTTGATTGTGATTTTATTCAGTTCTCTGTAATCGATACATAATCTCATGCTTCCGTCCTTTTTCTTTACGAACAGGACAGGAGCTCCCCACGGAGATGCGTTTGGTTGAATTTGCTTCTTATCCAACAATTCTTGAAGTTGTTCTTTGAGTTCTTTCAACTCTGCTGGAGCCATACGGTATGGTGCTTTTGAGATTGGTGCAGCATTGGGCACTAAATTAATCTCAAATTCTACTTCGCGATCAGGGATTGTGCCAAGGAGTTCTTCAGGAAAGACATCCGGAATTCCTGAATAACTGGAATATCCTCTATCTTTGGATTAACTTCGTTATTTACCTCGCTGATCGATCATTGCTAGTTAGACTTTCTAGGTCTCAGAAGTAGAAAGGAAGGATTTATGTTCCTTATCTTTACCACGAAGTACGATTTCTTCTTGGATTGGGGTTTGACATTCTTACTCCGACAATCTACCATTACATGATTCTTGTCCAACCAATCAATTCCCAAAGTACACTGTATAAGATCGGCACTGAATATATGCGTGTCGATACTTATTTTATTCTATCTTAAAATTAACACGATTACTAACTCAAATCTTGAAACTAATATAGAATCTTAGAATATAACTCCTTATCAGCCGATTGCTTCAAGTCCCAATAATTATAAATTAGTTAAAATTTCTTTCAACCTTGAACGAAAGAAACTAAATCCTCAGACAATTCTTCTTTTACTAAATCTTTCCTTAATCAAGACTATGAGTCCAGCATGTTTTAACACAAACAAATCTCATTGGATGTCTTTCTCTTAGCATCCCAAATTTAATGTACATACCATTAAGTATTGACAAAAAATTTTCATACATCTGAATTTCAAAGCTTATATATAATCCTTATCTCATATTTTCATAAATAATATATTATCTGCGAGTTAAACAATTCATCTTAAGTCAGAAGCTTATCTTTGATAGGTAAATTCCCAAAAATGTAAGTCAACTTATATCAGATAGGTACATTCCCAAAATGATTCAACTTATCTTGGTACATTCCCAAATAATATTACACTTCTTTCTTTTCGTATGATAATACCAATCTAGTCTACCTTATCATCTCTCCATTATCACTGTTCTTTTTCCACTACATCTATAGGTACTTCTTCTTCTCTAAGCTCTTAATGTAGCTACTCTGATCAGTCATAATCTTCATCCAAAACAGGAGAGTGAATGTTCAGAATTACTGGAATGAACAAAATCAGTACTGTCTATGCATTCAATGGAAGAAAATAGCTCAAAATTTTTCGGTCTCAGAATTCCGTGAAAAATTTACTAAAAATCCTTCACATCAAGAACATGAATGGTACCAAGTTTGGTGTAAAAATGCTAAGCCGTTTGGAAAGGAAAATTTCTCAAAGTTTCAAAATTTTGGAAAATTTTACGGAAATGTTGATATCCCTATCTTAACGAAGGATTTTGGGGTTCGTCGGTGGAGCTAGAGCAATTGATTTGTTCTAGATTAGGTTCTCCTCGTCGAAAGCTTTCCAACGCCTACTCTTAATATTAAAAATTCCTCCTGGATCAAAAGTTATGGCCGTTTGAAGTTTGCGCGAAAAACACCTCAACTTCCATGCCATTTGCAAGGTCTACTGCATTCGCTTGCTGGAATACACTGTCTACTGCAATTTTGATGCTACTGCAATCAGTCTGCTGCTTTTCCAGCACTATTAGAACCAGTCTGCTGCATTCCGAGTCTACTGACCCAGTCTTCTGCATTCAGATCTTCTTGGTTCCGTCTACTGGTTCTGATTACGGGCTACTGGTTTTGGGTCTACTGGTTTCCATCTACTGGTTCTGGTTTCGGGCTACTGGTTTTGGGTCTACTAGTTTTCAATCTACTGGTTCTGGTTTCCCTTGGTGATTTTTCCCAACTGTACGTAGTTAGTCTATATTTTCAGTAGTCTATTACAGTATTTAATTTTCAGAAGTCTATTACAGTAGCTTATTTCAGTAACTTTCAAAACTTAATTTCAGAACTCTATCAGAACTTATTACTTCTAGTTCCTCCTCCCCAGATTATGAAACCTGGTTTGCTCTGATACCACTTCAATGTCACGCCCCGAGACGGGGGTTGGTTGACACCGGCGTTGCTCTCAAATTTACATTCGAAAACAACAAGCCTCAGAGTACAGAATTCAGAAACCAGTCTTTTATTCATAATACGAAATAAATCAATTGTCTGTTACAACTCGAATACTGATGTTTTACAGCGGAAATGTAAAACCAGACATAACATTGTCTTAACAGATACAGCGGAATTAACATAACATAAACTGAGAATAATAATCTTCTTCACCAGCCCCAGAATTGGATCTGCTCTTTTTCTTCTAATATTTCTTCCTCGTTCTTATCTGAGATATGTTTGGTGGGTGAGTGATATGATTGTCACTCAGTAAACAGGGGCGGGAATAACTTTCAGTTTTCGAAATCGTTTTCAACAGAAACAGTAATACAATAATATACAGAAGACTCGTATTTTCATAACAGAAATAAGAATTCAGAATTTACATGTTTCAGATCAGAAATCAGAATTAATAAGCACTGAGCACGTTAGTGAATTTCATGGCTAAACTTATATCAGTCCCCTATATGTTCTCTCCTCTAAGGGGTGAGGCCAGAATCAGAATCAGAATTCAGAAATGTTCAGAATATATATTCCTACCATTAGTTCGCTAGGGAGTTTCAGTGCTTCAAATCATATATCAGAAATCAAACATACAGAAACTGAACTTTAAAACAAAATTATCAAACGGATTTCAAGATATTTATATATAAGCCCACTTACAGTAATTTGCTAGAATTTCGGTTGAAGTCTACTGGAATTCTGGTTGCTCTTCCTACTGGATTCTACTGCTCGAAAATAAATACTCCTTTAGCTCGAAAATTCAAGTAATAGTCTCAAGATTTGTGTAACCCAATTCAGAGGTTTGAGAGTGTTATTTATAGGTCAAATTCTGACCGTTAGCCTCCCAATTAATGACCATAATCTGCCATTAACAGCCTTTATTCCATGTTAATGCTTCAGTTACAAGTCTAAGCTGAATTAGTAATTGTCTGCTGCTTTCTTGCTCTTCTGCTGCTGGATTCTGTCTGCTGGAAAATACATGTCTGCTGGAAAAATACCAGCTTCTGAAATATGAGTTGCTGCTGGAATTTCAGGTTCTCACATGTTTAAGCCCAATGAGCTTAAAAGTAGGCCCGTTAAATCCTAACGCACTCTCGAAAAATATTTCGTGTTGGAACGATTTTGAAAATATAAGCCGAAACCTCAGAACGTCCCCCGATTCGATTAAATTTGCGTACATTTAAAAAATAAAATCATGCGGGTAAAAATACCCAATCAAATCCCATTTTGAAAAATACCCTTAAAACACCTTATATTAATTTATTAAAATAAATCATGTAATGAAATAATTTTTCTGAGAATTCTCCGGTCTCCGTTCCTCGATCGAACGTGAAATACACTTAGAAACCCTAATGCATGAACTTTTAAAATTTCATGAATTAAATTCTACCATGCAATAATTATGCATAAAATAATTAATCACGAATTAATAAAATAAACATGCATTTAATGCTTTAAAACAATTTAATAAAATACCAAAGAAATTTAATAACTTGCATGCATGTGGTTCACGTGGAATTTCAAATTTTCGGGACATTACATGAGCAGCCTTCAAAAGATAATGCATGGGCAGATGTCTAATCAGAAAAATGTTTGTAACCTTCAATTGGAAAATACATTAATAATTTATAACCACCAACTATATAATAACTGATAATTTATTTATCTCCTAATATATTATATTGTAGCATTTTTCACTACTTAAGGCAAGATAATACTTTACCTTTCAATTTTCGCTTTTTCACTTGAATTTTATGTAGACTTGTTCTTGCTTATTCTTTTTTTACGCACATACGTGTAAACATACATACATATATATATAGATACATACATATATATATATATATATACATACATATATATATATATACACACACATATATATATATATATATATATATATAAAGTAATCTAAATGACACCCAGCATGATTCCTTCTTTCCAATATCTTTATTTCACAAATAAATATAATAATATTTTTTAAAAAATATAACTATTAAAATTTAGTTAGAAACTCCTCAATTCTTTTTGTATTTTTCAATTTAAGGTCTATCACAAAAACATTGAATTAATATAAATAAAATTTTATGAAATGATCATGGTGACAACAATAATGCTACTAAACGCTTATCGCAATACAGTAATAGAGATGAAAGCATGATAAACAGTTAATTTATTTTATCCACTGGATAACACTAACTTTTGTTGAAGTTATTATTACATACAAATACATAAATAAGTTTGCATGCCTAAAAATTAAGTGAAAAAAAATTCAATTAAAATTTTCAATACCAAAATTGAAAATGAGTCAAGTTATTAAAATTTGATTGAAACTAATAATTTAAATTATTTCCAAAAATGACATAAACATGAACATCAATAAGTCGGAAAACAATAACAACAAAGAGAAAATGAAATATATATAGATAGACAAGAAAATCGAAGATTCAACTAATATCATTAATGTTGAGCAATTGATAAACACGATTAAAGAAACACTTCTCGTAAAATTCAATTGTTTCATTAAAATTTATGCAAATATCACACGTATAACTAAGCAAACTACATTAATCAAAATCACATTAAAATATTAAAATAATATGAATATAAGCAAAATTTTATTTACAAATTGTTATAACTCCAAATTTAAAATTACAAATAAAATAATTATGAAGTGGGCACTATGGCAGCAATGCTAAATCCAAGATTTGATCACGAAGATAGAGTCGTTCAAACTAGTTGTCGATCAGTACACCTTCGTCGTCGTTTTCTAGATCATCCATAAGAAAATGTTCTATTTCTTCTAATCTTCTCTGGACAGAATAATCGAGCTCTCCACAGGCTGATTTTGTGTTGCTGTGGAACACTACCGTGCTGCTGACTCGTGTATTGCAGAGCAGTTTGATTTTGCTGGTGCATTAATGGAAGATCCGGCTGTCGCTGCTGAAACTGTTGGTGCATTAATGGAAGATCCGGCTGTCGTAGGTGAAGATGGTGTTGCGCTGGAACGTCGTGCTGCTGATCAGATTCAGTTCTCGAACGCTTGTGGGATGTCAGGTTCTCACTTTCAGAAGTCTCGCGTATGGTTTTACAAGAATCAGAAGCGGCGGCGGCCGGTTTTCTCTCACGAATCCGGCACAGAACGCAGTCATCTAGCTGAAAAAGTGGCGAACAAACACGGCATAAAAAAACATGTCGGAATGGATCGGACTTGAGAAAATTGCGGGAAAAAGGACCGGCCATATTTACAAAAACATGTTGAGAGAGTTCTTACCCGCATGGATCCGTCGGATGTCTCGGAGGCTGGTTAATAGTGTACTCGTGCATTATCCAGTTAGTCTTCTTTCCATTGGAGGCCTTCCCTTGGTAAAAAACCAAGGTCCTCTTCAATCCAATACATTCATTATTATCACATATTTTTTACCAATCGCCGTTTGCCTTCCAAAATCCATCACCGGCGGCTCGGTTCGGTCGACTGCCATTCATATACTTCCGGTCTCTCGGGGTAAAAAGTACATTAATCCATCATCCCCCCAACTTGTATTAGTATCTGCAACAGATAAAAATATTTTTTGAAAACATAAAATTCTTTATTAGTTAGTCAAAAAACATCAAAACACACATGCAAGCATATATAACAAAGTAAACCGCCCTCCTTAATTCTAACAAAATTTCTACAATCCACCCACTGATCACGATCATGCACACACCACACAATATATCACAAATCTATTTATAATCTAATCCAATACAGACTGAAGAAAGAAGAAAGTACCGGCCAACTCCCACGGATTATACTTGTAAACATCTACGGTGCGGATATAGTCGCATGTGAGTGGCTGGTTATTGATCCTTCTTGTTTAGAAGGAGCATGAGTTCTGTGTCTGTGGGATTGAAACGAAGCCCCACCGTGACCGGATTAATCATCGTCTGCTGCTGCATGTTGAAACTAAGTTTTTATCTAGGCCAAGTTCGTGAGAGAAAGAAAAATCAATAGAGGAATATATATATATATAGAGAGATATATAAAAAGCATTCTATTCGAATTTGGAGATAAATTAAAGATAAGTTTATATCTTAAAGAATATTGTTGGATCAGTTTTAAAAAATTTTTTGGTTTACTGTTTTTAATTTTCAAGTTTGGCTCGTAAGATATTATTATATTTATTTGATGACTATTTATTAGATTTAAACTCTTACGTAAAACCATATCTTAACATAATCGAAAATTTAAAAATCATATCTTAAAATCTTTTGCTTAATAAACAATAATTTAAAAGATCAAAATATATTAAAATGTTATTTCTTAATACATCAAGCAATAGATCCAAAGCATAAAATTGAGCCTCCCAGAAACCCAGAAATCTATGCCCACAAATTTTTTTTTTTGAAACTTGGACGAAATGATCTATCGTTTATAGGATTTAATGATTCTTAAAAGTGGTGATAATCAAAATAAATTATAAAGAATAGAAAAGAATTATGATTTGTTCATCTATCTATGGCCAGTTTATGTATTAGAATAAAAGGTTCTATGACAACAATTATTTATTTCAGACGATCTTCTTATTGCATTAAAGATATTAATATCTTTATGTATAATATTCAAAATTTAAATATTTTAAGTCATTGATGACTATTAATATTTAATGGAACAATTTTTTTTTTTTAAATCTCTAAAAAATAGGAAGATTTTATAAAGGCTAACAAAGAAATAACAACTATAGGAAAAAAGAGGTTTTATTGGTGTAGCAAGAAGTAGAATACAATAGTTGAGGTGGAAATAGAACCTCATCAATCACACATATGTGTATGGTTTAAGAATCCAATTTTTGTGACATTCTTTGTATCATTTTTCGTAATATTCTTAATTATCTACAAGTTGTATCAAATTTAACGAGTTTGCGATTTTTTTAACTTCTCATAATCAATACGCATGACAAATCTTTATCTATGATACACAAATTCTGAATGAATATTTCTACCGATACTTAAATGAGCTGTCTGGTTTTGCTAAACTTCATATCCCACACATTTTCTTTACCAGAAAATATGAATGATAGACACAACAGAGAAATGAAAAAAAATAGTGAAACCTAGACAGTAGCTTGAGAGAGGTCATACAAAATTGTGTCAAGAGATCATGCACCTATTGCATGGCTCTGCAGGTCATGCCCAACTAATGCACTCTTCGTCTATTTAGCTAACATGAAAATCAATGGCGAATTCGCCTCAAAACTCACAAGCAAACTTGCGTTACCGACCTAACTTGTGCAATGCCTTTTCATCTCCCTCTTCTCCCCCATATCGCTCTTCTTCTTGTGTTTCCTCCATTGTGTTTCCCTAAAGAACCATTGCCCATAACACAATTGCTGAGTGTGGGCCGAATTTGCTAAGTTTAGCCCCATGTGCGCCGTTCATAGCAAGGCGTGGAAGCTTCACCAGTGCAGTCATGTTGTGATAGTCTTAACCAACTCTACGGCCAGAAGCCTAACTTGCCTTTGTCCATTCCTCAATGACCCGTCTGCCTTGAGTTCGTTTCCTATCAACACAACGCTTGCTCTAGAGTTGCCTCAGCTGTGCAATCTCCAAATAGACCCTTCTATTTGCGGAGGTATGTATGTTAAACTATTATTTAATTCCTTCCTATAAATGAAGGACCATACAGTCCATTCGCATTTACAGAAAAGAAGATGCAGCACCATCTTGAAATCTAAGATTTTGGATTGCTTTTAATTCAATGCCCAGTTCATAATCAAATTATTTAATTCCATTCTCTTTTTTTCTTACATGAATGGAATAAAAAACCAAACGTCTAATGCAACATTTATTTTCCTAAACTTAAGAAAAAAAATAGATAATTGATGCTTAAAAAGGTGGCATACAATATTAGAATGAAAAATGTAAAGAATGAAGCAAGAAAAAACCAGCAAGCGACTTTTATAAGCATTATTTTGATACTCGACTAATTTGGTTTTTGTTTCAAGGAGCTTCCTTGCCATCTACTTCCCCTGGTGCTCAAGTTTCCCTTGGGCCAAGACCAAAATTCACAGTTGCGGGTCTGCAAATTTTCTAACCTTCAAGAAACTCCCCCTCAACTTATTCAGATTTATAAATTTTGCTATCTTATTCTTTGTTCTGCCTTTACCATCTGTGGTTTATCCAGCTTCTCCAGTAGTAACAGTAGCGCCCCGACCGAGCATTATGGGATTTAGAATTCGCAATGTCGAAGTGAGTCTGAAGGTGAAAAGCCAATTGTGGTGTCTTCTGATGGCTACAATTTATTTCAGTGCTGACAAATGAAGCCTACTTAGCTGAACTACATGGCCTCATTTTCAAACTAGCGCTATTTGTTTCTACTATCTATTGAATATATGCTCTAGTTAATGAATTTTTTCTCTTAATTAACTTGCAGATATTTGATTCAATGCCAAAAATACTTATGAAAAAATATATGATTATACTTGGCCATATCCAAGATATTATTATCGATTTCTTAATTCTACATGATATAATCAATGGTTTTGTCTTAACAATATCCGATTACATAAGAGATACTTTAAATTTGTGTTCATTGGGTTTTCATGTGGTCTTTCATTTTTTCGTTCTTGTATTCCCTTGACTGTCGTTTTCTACATTTTCTTTGATTCATCTTTTTCTTCTACTACCCTTTTGTTTTCTGCAGTGCATGTATTATAACTGATTGGGTCATCCTTTTGATCTTCACTATATCTGGTTAATCTAAATATAAATTTGTATTTTTTGTGTTTGTGTTTCTCTTCAAGTTGTTCAAGTAGTCATTTGAATGTTTGGCTCTGATTAAATGCACTTTATTATTTTGTTTAATTATTTTAAATGAATTATCATGATTTATAAAAACAAATAAATATTTTTAAATTTTAAAATGGGATAATTTGTTACCTTTTGGATGAAATCCTTGACTGGTATCTACTAACATTGTAGTAGTATCTTCAAGCACGTTACTTTTGTAATATGCTCATTTTCTTGGACTGATAATGTTCAATGATCTATAATATAATTACTGTTAATATTATTATTGTTTAGGTTTTTTAATTGAACTCTATGTATATCATTATGATATCCTTAGAATTATATTGATTTTGATGTCCAAACACTTTGGGCAACTGTCTCCATTAGTTGTTTTGATTAAACTTTCATATAATTGGTTGTATGTCTCGTACCACGATTTTGTTTTGTTTTCCACTTTTGATATCTTTTCTTCAAAGTAGTAGAGAATATTCTGCAATTATATTAAGATAAGAAATTAATATTTAATTTTATTTGTAATTTTAAATTGGAGTCATGCTGATTTGTACATAAAATTTTACTAATACTGATATTATTTTTATATTTTAGTGTTTATTTTGTTATGTGTTACTTAGTTATGATATTTGCCTAAATTTTAACGAAACAATTGAATTTTATGAAAAGTGTGTCTTTGTGTTTTATGTAATTGCTCAACGATGATCTTAGTGAATTTCGATTTGCTTGTCTATCTACATATATTACATTTTCTCTTTGTTGTTATTTTTTTCGACTTGTTGATGAACATGGTTAATATCATTTTTGTAATAAATTTAAATTGTTAGTTGCAATCAATTTTTAATAACTTTACTCAATTTCAATTTCGGAATTGAAAAAATTAATTGAAAATTTTTTTCTCTTATTTTTTAATCATGTAAATTTATTTATGTATTTTTATGTAATAATGACCTTCAATAAACGTTAGTGTCATCTAGTTAGTTGATAAATAAATTAAACAGTTTATGATGCTTTCATCTCTATTGTTCATTGCGATAAGGATTTAGTAGCATTCTTGTTGTGGCTGATGATCGTAGTTGTGTGACAACTATAATTTTTTATTTCATTAACGTATTTATATATATTTTTTGTAAATACGAAGTATGTAAATATTTCATGGTTTTAATTATCATCTAGATAAATGTGATCTCAGTGTTGAAAAATGCTATAGTTGCATTATTATTTTCTTTCATTTATAATAACTTCCTTCGTTTTGTGGGATAGCTTCCCGTAAACTATGAAATGTTTATTGTCTAGTCTGCACCATATATTTTATATTGAATTAATTATCAATTTTGAATATTAATTCTTTTTACGAAATTTACTGTATATTTGAGGAGCACAATTCTCTTCTAAAAACTTGTCTTTTTCCCTTCACTCGAGAAACTACTTACGTGGTTGACCTTATTCAGAATTCAAATTATATCTGTTTATATAAATTTTAACTTAGTTCCATATGATGCAAAACATTTAGAAAATGCTAACAAATCTTTAGTTATTTTTCTCAATACCTTAACACTACTTAACCTGTCTTTATCCTTCTGCAAATGATTTGAAAATTAAATTTTCATATAATATTCGTCATGAATGACTAGTTCAACGTCTTCATTGACATTTTGGGTAATTTTTAGTTATTTTTCTCACATTTATTTCAAACATTTGATATCTTCTGAGCAATTGATTTTGGAATTTGTCGATGATGTGTGAAAATAGAAGACAATGTATCATTTGTCCCTACATATATATAAAACGTTCATTTATCATTATAATGTTTTCAATTTATGAATTTCAATTGCGCATTACTTTTTTTTATCTATGTAAAGTTATGATTATTACCTTATCATCAGCTACTATGAATTTTCGAATCAATTTTGAATTCTGTTTTGTCCAATATGATTTCTTTGTCAAAGTATTATTACTTGTATCTTTAAATCCTTTTGATTTTCTTTCAACAAACTTATTGATATATAATTGTCTTTTTCCATTATTGTACACATTTGATTTTAAAAATAAATATTTAGATGATAATGAATTTGAAGTTGGTCTAAAAATTTTCAAACGGTTGAGATATTTATATAGTATATAGATATCTGATTATGCGGCATTAATGAACATCGATTTCCGTTTAGTTATCTGATTAGATATTGAGATTTTTTCTTCTTAAATGATTAAATTAAATTTAATGATTAATTAATATAAAAGTGTTACGTATTTGTGTTAGTGAATTTGTATCGTTTGATACATTTTTTTAAAACACGATTTTTTACAATTTTTTAGTCAATTTTATTTTACTATATTAATGTTATTATTGATTATCAATTTTGTAATTATTAGTTCATTATCTAATTACTTTACGTGAGATTTATTGTATTGTCAAAACATAACACTTTTATAAATAAAACACTATAAAAAGTTGTCAGATAATGGGTGGGTGTAAATACATACATTATTATAAAACTTATCAACAAGGATATATTATATAATATATATATATATTTAAAGGATACATGTTTACTTATATTATCTAATCGAATGTTAATATCAAAATTATAACTTCCCAATAAAGCAGAACCATACACAAAATTATGAACGAATGATGGTAAATAGCAATATAGTTAGAACTAATCAGAAATTAATTAATCTATTGGAAAAGAAAAAAAAACATGTTTGTCCAACACAGTCTAATTTCATTGCATCAAGTTAAATTTAATAATGAATTAATGTAAAGTGTTATGTATTTGTTTAGTGACTTGTATCGTTTGATACATTGTTTTTTTTTTTTTACAAGATTTTACTCCATTTTTTTACTCAAATTTTATTTTATTTATTATAATTATTATTTTTTTTTTATAAATTTTGTAATTATTGGTTCATTACGAATTAATTTCAGTGACATTATTTAATATAAAAGTGTTATGTATTTTGTTTAGTGAATTTGTATCGTTTAATAATTTTTTTTACAAGATTTTATACATATTTTTTACTCAAATTTTATTTTATTTAATTTATTATTGTTATTATGTTATTATCAATTTTGTAATTATTAATTCATTATCGAATTAATTTCAGTGACATTTATTTAATATAAAAGTGTTATGTATTTTTGTTTAGTGAATTTGTATCGTTTGATACATTGTTTTTTTTACAAGATTTTATACATTTTTTACTCAAATTTTATTTTTATTTAAATTATTTTATTATTATTGTTATTATTTTTATTATCAATTTTTTAATTATTGGTTCATTATCGAATTAATTTCAGTGACATTTATTGTATTTGTCAAAACGTAACACTTATATAAATAAAATATTATAAAAATTGTCAAACAATTAGTGGGTGTAAATTACATACAATATTAAAAACTTTATCAACGATTATATATATATATATATATATATATATATATATATATATTTAAGGGATACTTGTTTTACTATATTATCTAATGGAATGTTAAATATCAATATTTATAACTTCCCAATAAAGCAGAACCATACACAAAATTATGAACGAATGGTGTTAAAGAGCAATATAATTAGAACTAAATCAGAAATTAATTAATCTAACGGAAAAGAAAAAAACATGTTTGTCCAAACACAGTCTAATTTCATTGCATCTAAGTTAACATTGATATTTATATTGGATTTGACCGCTACAGTTTATTAACATTCAATGTATTTTCGTTATCATATACAGACTACAACTTTGCTCAATAGCCATTATAAACATGATCATGATGAATCTGACCAGGGTCTTCTCGCCTGACCAGGGTCATCTTTTTCGATCAAGGTTCATGTCACCCGACCAAGGTTCATCTAGCTCGACCAGGGTTCGGGTCACCTGACCAGGGTCATCTCGCCTCGATCGACCTAGGTTTAGTTCACCTGACCAGGGGCCATCTCGCTCGATCAAGATTCATCTTCCCCAACAATGGTTCAGGTCACCCGACCAGAGTTCATCTCCTCGACCAGGGTTCATCTCACCTATTCAAAAGGAAAGATCTTTCTAGATTGGGTTCTTTCCCACTTGGGCCGATCGCAAGGAGACGGGCCTGTCAGTATTGGTCACCATTCCTCGAAATCATTAGCTTGACAATCAATACCCTTGACAAGATCAGAATAGTATGGGTCGCCATGCCTACTGACAAAGGACAGGGTGTGGGCAGATGTCTAATAAAAAACAGTGTCCAGACACCATAATCGAGGTCATATTCTTTCCTATAATTACCCAGGTTTTCTCATTACTTTGTTACAGGAGATATTGCATTATATTGTATTTAATAAATTCTCTCTCTACCTAGTGAACCCAGTACTGACTTGAGCGCGGAGTGAACACATTGAAAACCCTTCCGACGCCCTACTGACATTTTATTGTTGAGTGTGTACAGATTTTCTGACCCGAGCTCACCCCATCAGGCCAAGCAAGACCCATCCCACCAGCCACCCGGGCTCATCTCATCAAGCCTGGTCATCCAGTCTCATCTCACCTTGCATGGCCAGGTCACCTCGGCTCATCCCATCATATCAGACCAAGCCTATCCCACCAAGCCAGGTCAGTCCATCATGGCACATCTCACCAGGCCAGGTCAGGCCCCCAAGCTCATCCCATCAGGCCAAGCCAGACCCATCCTACAGGAAACTCGGGCTCATCTCACCATTCCAAACACCCAAGCTCATCTCATCATGCCAGGTCAGGCCCATCTTACAAAGCCAGACCACCCGAGCTCGTCCCATCAGGCTAGGCCAGACTCATCTCATCAAGTCAAAAATCTTCATATACAAAGTACACTTCTTTGCTCACTAGATTGTCGCTCAACTCACCTAATCTATCCGGACATCTTTAGCATCGTATAAGGAAAATCGATCTATAGACGTAGATACGATTTTCATTCAAATATAAGCCCAAAGAGATGAGGCCCGAACACCTTATTCTAAGCCTGAGACATGAGGCCCCGACACCTTATCTAAGCCTAGGAGAAATGAGGCTCCATCACCTTATTCTAAACCCAAGAGACATGAGCTCTGACACCTTATCTAAGCTCGGGAGGAATGAGCTCCCTACACCTTAGTGTAAGCCCGGGAGGCATGAGGCCCCAACATTTTATCTAAGCTCGGGAGACATTTGGCCCCAGAATCCTTCTAAGTTCGGGAGGCATGAGGTCACGACACTTTATTAAACCCACGAGATATGAGGCCCCGACACGTTATCTAAGCCCGGGAGACATGAGACTCCGACATTTTTTTCAAAGCTCGGGATAAATGAGTAACTGACACCTTATCTAAGCTTGGGAGACATGAGGCTCTTGCTCCATATTCTAAGTCCGGGAGCCAGAGGCCCAAGTACAATATTAAAAACTTTATCAACAATCATATATAATCGTATACAAACTACAACTTTGCTCAATAGCCATAATAAACATCATAATGATAATGATGAACCCGACCAGGTCTTCTCGCCTTACCAGGGTCGTCTTCTTTGACTAGGGTTTAGGTCACCCGGTCAGGGTTCGTCTAGCCCGACCAGGGTTCAGGTCACCGACTAGGGTCATCTCGCCCGCCAAAATTCATCTTTCATGGTTCATGTCACCCGACCAAAGTTCATCTCCCTCGACCAGGGTTCATCTCGTCCGACCAGGGTTCATCTCACTTAATCACAGGGAAAGATCTTTCGAGATCGGGTTCCTTCCCACTTGGGCCGATCGTAAGGAGACGTGCCCGCCAATATGGGTCACCATGCCTCGAAATCATTAGCTTGACAATTAATACCCTTGACAAGACCAGAACAGTATGGGCCGCAAAGCTTGCTGACAAAGGACAAGGTATGGGTATATGTCTAATAAGAAACAGTATTCAGACACCATAATCGATATCATATTCTCCCCTATAAATACCCAGATTTGCTCATTCATTTGTTTCATGAGATATTTCATTCAATAAATTCTCTCTCTACCTAGTGAACAATGTACTGACTTGAGTGTCGGGGTGACCACATTGGAAACCTTTCTGACGCCCTCTGGACATTTTATTATTGTGTGTGTACATATCGTCTGACCCAAGCTCACCACATCAGGCCAAGCAGGACTCATCCCACCAGGCCACCCGAACTCGTCTATCAGGCCGGGTTATCCATGCTCATCTCACCTTGTCAGGCTAGGTCACCTCGGCTCATCCCATCAGATTAGACCAAGCCTATCCCACCAGGTCAGGTCAGGCCAACAGGCCCATCTCACCAGGCCAAGCCAGGAAAGGTCACCCAAGCTCATCCAATAAGGCTAAGCCAGACCCATCCTACAGGACACTAGGGCTCATCTCACCACGAAAGACACCCGTGCTCATCCCATCAGGCCAGGTCAGGCTCATTCCACAAAGCCAGTCCACTCGGACTCGTCCTATCAAGCTAGGCCAGGCTCATCTCAAAGTCAAAAATCTTCACATGGAAAGTACACTTCTCTGCTCATTAGATTGCTTACCTAGCTTACCCAATCTACCCGGAAATCATCATCATCTTATGTGGAAAATCCGATCTATAGACATAGATACGATTTCATTGAAATATAAACCCGGAGACATGAGGTCCCGAACCTTATTCTAAGCCTGGGAAAGATGAGGCCTGGACACTTTATCTAAACCCCGGAGAAATGAGGCTCCATTACCTTATTCTAATCCCAAGAGACACGAGTCCCCGACACCTTATCTAAGCCCGAGATCAATGAGGTCCTGACACCTTAGTCTAAGTCCGGGAGGCATGAGGCCCTGACTTTTTATCTAAGCTCTGGAGACATGTGGCCCCAGAATATTTCTAAGTTTGAGAGGCATGAGATCCCGACACTTTATCTAAGCCTGAGATATATGATGCCCTGGCACGTTATCTAAGCCCGAATGACATGAGGCTCCGACACTTTATTCTCAGCGCGAGAGACATGAGTCACAGCACCTTATCTAAGCCCGGGAGACATGAGGCTCCGGCACCATATTCTAAGCGCGGGAGCCATGAGGCCCGAGTACCTTACCAAAATCCGAGAGTAAAGAGGCTTCGACACCTTATTTTAAGCCCATGAGGCATGATGTTCCAACACTTTATCTAAGACCGAGATACATGAGGCCCCAACACTTTATCTCAGCTCGGGTGACATGAGACCCTAGGACCTTATTCTACGCCTTGGAGGCATGAGACCCGACATTTTATCTAAGCCCGGGGGACATGAAGCCCCGACACCTTAGCTTAAGCTCCGGAGGCATGAGGCTCCGACATTTTATCTAAGCCTGGGAGACATGAGGCCCCAACACATTATCTAAGCTTAGAAGAAGTAATGCCACGACACTTTATTTTAGCCCGCGAGACATAAGGGCCCGACACTTTGTCTAAGCCCAGGAGACATGAGGCATCGTCACCTTATTAATAAAGCCCGAAAGGCATCAGGGCCATGTTACTTTTCAACTCTTAGAAAATTTTACAAAGTGTTGGGGCTAACTAGTCTTCGATCAGTGATCAAGATCGCCCTGCTAGACCGATTAACTAGCGAAAATTCAAGAAAGAGTCAATGGTCTTGTCTATATTGGAGAAGTCTTCCATGTCTACAGAGAGAAATTATTGAGCCATAAAATGAATATTTTCATAACTAACTGAACAAGTACAGTGGAGGGGCTAAGACCTAGAGTCGGATCATCATCAAAGAAAGATCAATGGTCTTGTCTAGATTGGATAAGTCTTCCATGTCTGCAGAGAGAACATCATCCTCTTCAAATTGCTCTTTTTATTTGTAAGAGTCGATCGTAAAACAAGAATTAACTATCTTCTCGACGGAGTCCAAGCATGACTAATCGGACAGTGAGTAACCCCAGTATTTAAAAAGATAGTAGTGATGCCATGAAAATGTCCGGGTCATCCTTGGACTCGAGTAAGAAGAAAGGAGCAAAGCATGATCAGATTCCAAGTTTCTCCCTAAAAACTGAGTAGATCACATCTAGAAGTTAGCCAGGATTCATGTCACTTGACCAGGGTCATCTTGCCTCACTAGGGTTCTTTTTCAACCAAGATTCAGATCACCCGATCAAGGTTCATATCGTCCGACCAGGGTTCATCTCGTCCGACCAAGGTTCATCTACCTCAGTCAGGGTTCAGGTCACCCGATCAGGGTTCATCTCATCTAAACAGGGTCCAGATCACCCGACTAGGGTCATCTCACCTGACTAGGGTTCATTTTGGCCAACCAAGGTTCAGGTCACCCGATCAGGGTCATCTCGCCCGAGCAGAGTTCATCTTCCTCGACCAAAGTTCATGTCACCCGATTAGGGTTCAGTCACCAGACCAGAGTCATCTCGCCTGACCAGGGTTCACCTCGCCCGACCAAGGTCATCACGCTCGACCAAGGTTCATCTTCCTCGACCAGGGTTTAGGTCACCCGACCAGAGCCTTGGTAGGTGGATTCGACAAGGGCTCTTCTCCACTTCTTACTTCCAATTCAAACTCATAAGCTTTCAAATCCGCAAACAAGTCATGTAGCTCCAATTTGTCCAGATCTTTTGAGACTCTCATAGCCATTGTTTTAACATCTCATTCCCTGGGTAAAGCTCTCATCACTTTGAGTGTCACTTCTCTATTGCCAAGTTCCTTTCCCAAAGCTGCTAGTTCATTTTCTAAGCTGCTGAATCAATCATCAAATTCGCTTAGAGTTTCTCCAGCTTTCATCTTAAGATTTTCAAACTTTTACATTGCCACGGACAGCTTGTTTTCCTTTGTCTGTTCAATTCCTTCACAAATTTGGATGAGTTTCTCCCAGATCTCTTTTGCTGTAGGACACATTTTGATTTTGCTGAATGTATTCTTGTCAAGTGTTTTGTAAAGAATATCCTTAGCAACATTGTCTAGATTTTCTTTGTTCTTGTCCTCGCTTGTCCATTCATTTCTTTGCTTTTCAACCATTTGTGGTGCACTTCAGTATCAGCAATAGCTATATTAGGCTTTAGATTTTCAAGGGACCATCTGTGATGACAAACCACATATCATCGTCTTGGGCTGCAAGATGGGCTTGCATCTTAATTTCAATCATCAAAATCCTCCTTTGATAACATAGGGACTTTGCTGAAATGTGTCATTTCTGTTGTAGATTTTCAGAACAAGAATAACCTGCTCTGATACCACTTGTTGGGGATCGATTTAGAGTTTAGAGGGGGATGAATAAACTCGTTCCTTTCTTTGACGTATTTGCAAAGGTGCTAGAATCTTGTTAGAGATTATAGCTTACTTTGTTCGAATATATTTCCAGCAGATCACAATAACTTGTGCGGAAACGATCTGATGGTTTGAAGTGAAAACAATAAAACAGTAGGCAGTAGACAATAGTTGTTTCTGGAAGTTCGAAGACAAAATCTTCTACGTCTCTCCTTCTTCTGTTTCAGAAGGTATTACTAAAAGACTTTGTTTTTTACAATACAACTCTTGTACACACCCACTTCAATAGGACTTACCCTTCGCCTACTGAAATTCTTAGTTTCACAACACGATATAATGAATACAACAATGTTCTGGAAAAGACTCTTTTCCATATTACAAACTCTTCTTTGTAAGAAGTAATAAGGTGAATATCTTGTGAAGAGATAAAGAAACAGCAGCACAAACGATCTCCGAGGATCAGATATCTGCTATAAAGAGTGTGCTGCTTTTCTGTATATTGAGCTTGAAGATAAAGAGTAGTTCTTGATTCCTCAAAACAACGCTGGAATGATAGAGAGAGAATGTGTTTTTAATAATAATCGTTGTCGTCTATATTAGATTGATCCTTTAATATATCAAACCTTGAATCCAACCTTTATAAACAAAACGGCTTCTTTGACTCTGAGTGAATAGCTTTATCACCGCAAAAGGGACATGCAGAAAGCTTAAGAATAATCAGTTTTTGTTTTATACCAAAACTAGTAAGGCGTGTTAAATGTCTTCGTATAGCATTAAATGGTGCAATTAATACTCGTACTATCAGAGGTAACGGTAACATGAAGACTTGTAACGATCAAAGGAAAGACGTTATGTTCTGCTTCTGATTTAGCTACGTTCTGCTTTTGCTACGTTAAGTTTAGCTAAGAAAAACTCGATAAATACTGCTTCTGTTTTAGCGATACGAGTGCTTCTGCTATTTATATTTTTCTCTATTTTTACTATCAACACCTACTGGTTTTGACTCTTATCACCACAATTAAAGTAAGTCTAACAAACTGAAATCTTGTCCACAGAACAATTTAGTTGTTCTGCTGTCAGTTGAATTCAAAACCCTGCAAGCTGCTTAAAACAACAAAGTTAATGAGTCGAAAGAAGTGGCTACAATGTTAATTGCAGAGCCAAGAACCTTTTCTCTTCTCATGGCAAACGCATAAAATATTTAAGAGGATTTTTAAATCCATTTTAAATAACATTTTGAAACATATTTTAAAATATCATTTTTCAAATATCCTTCATAGAACAGCTAGCTCTGATACCAATTAAAGGATCGCTTGTTGGACACCGTGAGGTGCTTCAAACAAAATATTCTCCAAGAGCTGCAATAGCTCGTGTTCTAAGAATGTGTACACCGATTAATTAAATCGAGTTTGGTTTTTTCAAACCAAGCGGAAGACACTCGAAATAATCATTCGTTAAGGAACACCGATATGTTTTGTATCCTGTGCATCTGAGTAACTGAAAACTACATGGGATCAGTTCTGGCTTATATCAGTTCAGTCATATGTAGAACTGAACTGATATCAGCTGAACTGATCAAATCAGTTAAGAGCAAAAACAAGCATTTTAACAAAAATAACACAAGATATGTTTATGGATGTTCGGATACATCTAAGACTTTGATTAATTACAACAAGTGTAATAACCCACCCAGCTTAAGACTTACCGACTTTCTAACTGAACTCCTAGTCTAGACTGAAGGCATCACCTTTCAGCCAACACTTGTTTAACATCTGTGTGTCAAAGACTACATACACAAGTTTATTATCTTTGTGCAAGACTGTATTTGAGTGGTGGTGAGTGTGAGTGTGTGAAAACTGATATCTGAAAACTACACGAAAGTGTTCTCACACACTGAGGGAATTGTGCTTCTAATCTAAGCTGATAATACGATGAAGTGTTCCTCTGGGATGATTGCTTCTTGTAAGCTGTTATGCAATATGCGTGCCCTCTTTGTTTTTCACACTTATGTTAACTCTGTTTGCTGATGGTCTTGAGCTTGCATTTATAGAGGCATTGAGACCGTACTCCAAGATTCATCACAAGTGATCGTTGCAGCTTAAATGCATTCCTTGATATATGTGTCTTGACTTTACTGACATGTCTCCAGGAATCTCTCGGCTTTTATCTTTCCTGCATCCATTATTGTACCTTCGATAGTACAGATGCTTTTGTACCCTTGTGTGTAGCTAAAATCCATTAAGATAACTTGTCTTGATCTGCAACTGATTGATTCCAAATTGATGTTCCTAACTGGTCATTTGAACTGATCTTCAGTTGGGCTGGTGAAATCACTTGACTCGTCAGTTGAACTGGTCAGCTGGGTTCTGTAAGTTGATGTTTTCAGTTAGCATCTCGATAGCTTCAGTTTCGGCTCGTTTAACTGATCAGTTCGAATTCTGATCAGTTTCAGCTTCCCGCATTACGGTAAATCATTAGAAACAAAATATCAAATTTTTTTAACATCAAAATCAAGACTGCGAACATGAAATGTTCCAACAGAAATGATTGAGCTAGAAAATGAATATTTCATCAATAGCAGAACAAGTACAGCGGAGCCGATCGGAAAACAAGATTATCTGCCTTTTCGACGGAGTCCAAGCATGACTAATTGGACAGCGAGTAAGACTCTAACCCCACTATTTAAGGATAGAGTGTTGATGACCTAGAAATGCCCGGGTCATCCTTGGACTCGAGCAGAAAGAAAGGACTAAGCATGATCACACTTCAAGTTGCTCCCGAGAAACTGAGTACAACACAGTTAGAAGTTAGCCAAGGTTTAGGATACCCGACCAGGTTCATTTCCTTGACTAGGATTATATTGCCCGACCAGGGTTCATCTCGCTCAACCAGGATTTAGGTCGCCCAACTAGGGTTATCTCGTCCAACCCGGGTTCATTTTCCTCGACCAGGGTTCAGTCACCTGATCAGGTTCATCTGTCCGACCAAGAGCCAGGTCACCTGACCAAGGTCATATCGCCTGACTAGGGTTCGTTTTGGCCGACCAAAGTTCATGTCACCGATTGGGTCATCTCGCCCTATAAGGGTTCATCTTCCTCGACCAGGGTTCAGGTCACCAGACCAGGGTCATCTCGTCCGACTAGGGTTCATCTTTCTCGACCAAGGTTTAGGTCACCCGACCAGAGTTCATCTCTTTCGACCAAGGTTTATCTCTCCTGACCAAGATTCAGATCAGTCGACCAGGTTTCAGGTTACCCGACCAGAGTTCATCTCCCTCAACCAAGGTTCATCTTGTCCGGACAAGATTCAGGTCACCCGACTAGGTCTAGGTCACCCGACCAGGGTTCATCTTCCCTGACCAGGGTACAAGTCACTCAACTAGGGTTCGTCTCGCCTAACCAGGGTTCATCTCACTTAATAATCGAAAAATATCTTTCCAGATCGAGGTCCTTACCATTGGGCCGATGGCTAGGAGACAGGCCTGCCAGTATGGGTCACCACGACTAGAAATCACTAGCTTGACAATGTGCCCATGACAAGACCAGCACAATATGGGTCGCCATGCCTGCTGACAAAGCACATGGCATGAACAGTTGTTAGAGAACATGACATGAGCTGAAACGTCTACCGTTTTAAAAGTGCGGAAATATTTTTTTTTAAAGCTCACATTTTCGAAATAACATTTAAACGTTTCTCATGCATGCGTTGTACAGAAAAATATAACATTTAAAAATGATCTTAAATATTTGACAGTAAAAAAATAGTGCAGTTTAAAATAACCAAACTCATCCCAAAATCATAAGTAAACATGAACCAGTCAAAATCTTAAAAATCATCAACGTAGGAAATTATTCATCTCCACTCAATCTAATAATTATAATGCGGAAAATATGCGGTCCTCGGGTCGTGTCGCCGCATCAGGTCTGCCTACTCAGAGTTCGTCACCTTCAGTCCCCTCATCATTAAGCTCACCTGCATCACACACGCCCAGTGAGTCTAAAGACTCAACACACCTGCACCGTTAATAGCAAATACATATACATAGCACACAGCAGTGAAAAATATCATCAACATACCTTTCATGAACTTTAAAAACGTAACATAAACGTGTCGTGTTAAATCATGTGTCAAAACATCTCATCAATAATCATCATTCATAATTCATCATTCATCGTTTATCATTTATCGTTCATCATTCATTCTATCGTTCCTCATTTATCATCAGTGAATTCAGTTCATTAGAGGTGACTATCGTACATCATCATTTACGATGGATCCATCATACATAGAACCGCGGTACCCGCGGCTGTCGGACATCAGTGACAGGATTACCCATCCACTGTGCCTAGGCCTCATCATCAGCATTTATATATACATCTTAAACATTTACATATACTTCGATAGCCACAACTAATTCCCGTCATTCAAAACATTATCATTTTCATCACTTATAAAAATCATGCACCAATGCAATTTTCTTAAATCCAAGCATGCGACGTATATCTTCATAAAATCTTAAAATCGTGAGCATGATGCATAAACATTTAAAATATCATAAATTTGTGCTCAGGGCGCTGTCAGGACCAAAATCTCAACCCGGGTGCAAAATGACCATTTTGCCCTTGGAAACCCGAAAATTATCATTTCAACCCTGGACCTCTAAAATTGACCCGAAACTTACCAAACTCCTTAAAATGTCCCAAAACATATTTATAAGCATTCCTAGACGTAAACTCGAGCCAAAATCAGAACTTAACCGACTCGTTTTAAAACTTGGACCGAGGTCTCGATTTTAACCCGAATCGACTCGAAACTTGACCGAATTTTTCCCAATTTGTTTACCATATCTTAAATACACTTAAAGCTCCTAAAACATGTACTCAAGCTCCTAAAACCACGGCTGAAACTTCCAAGAAATTTGCCACCCTCGGCCATCCCCTTCCCTTGCTCTCATCTCAACACATGTCACCCCAAACCATATTTTCTTTCGGTCCTCTCTCACTCCACCACTTGTTCAGCCGATAACACTCACCATTAGGACCTAACTACTCTTCTTAACTAAGCCTAACCCAAGCAACCAGCTGCTGCACCACCCGTAACGGCCGAAACTATCACCTTCTTCCCAACTCACACCAAGCCTCTGAAGACCGAGCTTCTCCCTCAACCAAAATTCCATGACTCCCTCCTAACAACACACTAGGCTCTACACCGTCTGAAACATGGCTGGGTTGGGTTTGAGCACATGCACAGCCCGATCTTACCCCTTTGCGCGCGATCCACCGAAACCATCCAAACCCCCTTGCTGTAAACTCACGGTTTTTAGTCCCCACCCCCTACAGATCGTTCCCAACCCAAAGACAGCAACCTTACAAGTAAAGGGACCCATTCAGCAAGCCATGAGACAGCCCCCTTGCACTCAACGTGAAAATATGAATAACATAACATATAATGCATAGAAATGGTGCAAAAACCGAAATATTATCCATGTGCTTAACTAGATCAAATGATTTCATGAAGGTTCGTACACACAACAGTAATATTGACGTGTATGAAGCAAAACAAAGTAACAAGCGTGCCTGGGGATGATTTGGTGAACAAAGCAAGAAGAGGGAGACCCGAGAGATTTATCCTTTGCCAAGACTGGTGTAGTCGAAAGTTTCCTTTGCAAGAATGGAGGATGACCGAATTATTCAGCTGAGATTTGATGAAACCGAGAGGCTTTTGAATGGAAAAAGGGGTGATCGGCTGATGGGGGGATTACGGGTAGGTAAAGAGATGCTTAGGATTAAATGATATTGTTAATTAGAAGATTAGTGGACAATAATCATGTTAATTAAAATTTTAAAAGATGTTTAAGCCCAATGAGCTTAAAAGTAGGCCCGTTAAATCCAAACGCACTCCCGAAAAATATTTCGCGTTGAAAATATTTTGAAAATATAAGTCGAAACCTCAGAACGTCACCCGATTCGATTAAATTTGCGTACATTTAAAAAATAAAATCATGCGGGTAAAAATACCCAATCAAATCCCATTTTGAAAAATACCCTTAAAAACACCTTATATTAATTTATAAAAATAAATCATGTAATGAAATAATTTTTCTGAGAATTCTCCGGTCTCCGTTCCTCGATCGAACGTGAAATACACTTAGAAACCCTAATGCATGAACTTTTAAAATTTCATGAATTAAATTCTACCATGCAATAATTATGCATAAAAATAATTAATCACGAATTAATAAAATAAACATGCATTTAATGCTTTAAAACAATTTAATAAAATACCAAAGAAATTTAATAACTTGCATGCATGTGGTTCACGTGGACTTTCAAATTTTCGGGACATTACATGAGCAGCCTTCAAAAGATAATGCATGGGCAGATGTCTAATCAGAAAAAATGTTTGTAACCTTCAATTGGAAAATACATTAATAATTTATAACCACCAACTATATAATAACTGATAATTTATTTATCTCCTAATATTTATATTGTAGCATTTTTCACTACTTAAGGCAAGATAATACTTTACCTTTCAATTTTTCGCTTTTTCACTTGAATTTTATGTAGACTTGTTCTTGCTTATTCTTTTTTTACACACATACGTGTAAACATACATATATATATATATATATATATATATATATATATATATATAAAGTAATCTAAATGACACCCAGCATGATTCCTTCTTTCCAATATCTTTATTTCACAAATAAATATAATAATATTTTTTTAAAAAATATAACTATTAAAATTTAGTTAGAAACTCCTCAATTCTTTTTGTATTTTTCAATTTAAGGTCTATCACAAAAACATTGAATTAATATAAATAAAATTTTATGAAATGATCATGGTGACAACAATAATGCTACTAAACGCTTATCGCAATAAAGTAATAGAGATGAAAGCATGATAAACAGTTAATTTATTTTATCCACTGGATAACACTAACTTTTGTTGAAGTTATTATTACATACAAATACATAAATAAGTTTGCATGCCTAAAAATTAAGTGAAAAAAAATTCAATTAAAATTTTCAATACCAAAATTGAAAATGAGTCAAGTTATTAAAATTTGATTGAAACTAATAATTTAAATTTATTTCCAAAAATGACATAAAACATGAACATCAATAAGTCGGAAAACAATAACAACAAAGAGAAAATGAAATATATATAGATAGACAAGAAAATCGAAGATTCAACTAATATCATTAATGTTGAGCAATTGATAAAACACGATTAAAGAAACACTTCTCGTAAAATTCAATTGTTTCATTAAAATTTATGCAAATATCACACGTATAACTAAGCAAACTACATTAATCAAAATCACATTAAAATATTAAAATAATATGAATATAAGCAAAATTTTATTTACAAATTGTTATAACTCCAAATTTAAAATTACAAATAAAATAATTATGAAGTGGGCACTATGGCAGCAATGCTAAATCCAAGATTTGATCACGAAGATAGAGTCGTTCAAACTAGTTGTCGATCAGTACACCTTCGTCGTCGTTTTCTAGATCATCCATAAGAAAATGTTCTATTTCTTCTAATCTTCTCTGGACAGAATAATCGAGCTCTCCACCAGGCTGATTTTGTTGTTGCTGTGGAACACTACCGTGCTGCTGACTCGTGTATTGCAGAGCAGTTTGATTTTGCTGGTGCATTAATGGAAGATCCGGCTGTCGCTGCTGAAACTGTTGGTGCATTAATGGAAGATCCGGCTCGTAGGTGAAGATGGTGTTGCGCTGGAACGTCGTGCTGCTGATCAGATTCAGTTCTCGAACGCTTGTGGGATGTCAGGTTCTCACTTTCAGAAGTCTCGTGTATGGTTTACAAGAATCAGAAGCGGCGGCGGCCGGTTTTCTCTCACGAATCCGGCACAGAACGCAGTCATCTAGCTGCAAAAGTGGCGAACAAACACGGCATAAAAAAACATGTCGGAATGGATCGGACTTGAGAAAATTGCGGGAAAAAGGACCGGCCATATTTACAAAAACATGTTGAGAGAGTTCTTACCCGCATGGATCCCGTCGGATGTCTCGGAGGCTGGTTAATAGTGTACTCGTGCATTATCCAGTTAGTCTTCTTTCCATTGGAGGCCTTCCCTTGGTAAAAAACCAAGGTCCTCTTCAATCCAATACATTCATTATTATCATTTTTTTACCAATCGCCGTTGCCTTCCAAAATCCATCACCCGGCTCGGTTCGGTCGACTGCCATTCATATACTTCCGGTCTCTCGGGGTAAAAAAGTACATTAATCCATCCCCCCAACTTGTATTAGTATCTGCAACAGATAAAAATATTTTTTGAAAACATAAAATTCTTTATTAGTTAGTCAAAAAACATCAAAACACACATGCAAGCATATATAACAAAGTAAACCGCCCTCCTTAATTCTAACAAAATTTCTACAATCCACCCACTGATCACGATCATGCACACACCACACAATATATCACAAATCTATTTTATAATCTAATCCAATACAGACTGAAGAAAGAAGAAAGTACCGGCCAACTCCCACGGATTATACTTGTAAACATCTACGGTGCGGATATAGTCGCATGTGAGTGGCTGGTTATTGATCTTCTTGTTTAGAAGGAGCATGAGTTCTGTGTCTGTGGGATTGAAACGAAGCCCCACCGTGACCGGATTAATCATCGTCTGCTGCTGCATGTTGAAACTAAGTTTTTTATCTAGGCCAAGTTCGTGAGAGAAAGAAAAATCAATAGAGGAATATATATTATAGAGATATATAAAAAGCATTCTATTCGAATTTGGAGATAAATTAAAGATAAACTGATGTGATTGTTTATATCTTAAAGAATTTGATCGGTTTTAAAAAATTTTGGTTTACATTTTTTTTTCAAAGTTTGGCTCATAAGATTTATTATATTTACTTGATGACTATTTTATTAGATTTAAACTCTTACGTAAAACCATATCTTAACTATAATCGAAAATTTAAAAATCATATTTAAAATCTTTTGCATAATAAACAATAATTTAAAAGATCAAAATATATTAAAATTTATTTTTAATACATCAAGCAGTAGATCCAAAGCATAAAATTGAGCCTCCCAGAAACCCAGAAATCTATGCCCACAAAATTTTTTTTTTTGAAACAATGATCTATCGTTTATAGGATTTAATGATTCTTAAAAGTGGTGATAATCAAAATAAATTATAAAGAATAGAAAAGAATTATGATTTGTTCATCTATCTATGGCCAGTTTATGTATAGAATAAAAGGTTCTATGACAACAATTATTTATTTCAGACGATCTTCTTATTGCATTAAAGATATTAATATCTTTATGTATAATATTCAAAATTTAAATATTTTAAGTCATTGATGACTATTAATATTTAATGGAACAATTTTTTTTTTTAAATCTCTAAAAAATAGGAAGATTTTATAAAGGCTAACAAAGAAATAACAACTAATTAGGAAAAAAGAGGTTTTATTGGTGTAGCAAGAAGTAGAATACAATAGTTGAGGTGGAAATAGAACCTCATCAAATCACATATGTGTATGGTTTAAGAATCCAAATTTTTGTGACATTCTTTGTATCATTTTTCGTAATATTCTTAATTATCTACAAGTTGTATCAAATTTAACGAGTTGCGATTTTTTTTAACTTCTCATAATCAATACGCATGACAAATCTTTATCTATGATACACAAATTCTGAATGAATATTTCTACCGATACTTAAATGAGCTGTCTGGTTTTGCTAAACTTCATATCCCACACATTTTCTTTACCAGAAAATATGAATGATAGACACAAGAGAAATGAAAAAAAGTAGTGAAACCTAGACAGTAGCTTGAGAGAGGTCATACAAAAGTGTGTCAAGAGATCATGCACCTATTGCATGGCTCTGCAGTTCATGCCCAACTAATGCACTCTTCGTCTATTTAGCTAACATGAAAATCAATGGCGAATTCGCCTCAAAACTCACAAGCAAAACTTGCGTTACCGACCTAACTTGTGCAATGCCTTTTCATCTCCCTCTTCTCCCCATATCGCTCTTTCTTGTGTTTCTCCATTGTGTTTCCCTAAAGACCATTGCCCATAACACAATTGCTGAGCGTGGGCCGAATTTGCTAAGTTTAGCCCCATGTGCGCCGTTCATGCAAGGCGTGGCAGCTTCACCAGTGCAGTCATGTTGTGATAGTCTTAACCAACTCTACGGCCAGAAGCCTACTTGCCTTTGTCCATTCCTCAATGACCCGTCTGCCTTGAGTTCGTTTCCTATCAACACAACGCTTGCTCTAGAGTTGCCTCAGCTGTGCAATCTCCAAATAGACCCTTCTATTTGCGGAGGTATGTATGTTAAACTATTATTTAATTCCTTCCTATAAATGAAGGACCATACAGTCCATTCGCATTTACAGAAAAGAAGATGCAGCACCATCTTGAAATCTAAGATTTTGGATTGCTTTTAATTCAATGCCCAGTTCATAATCAAATTATTTAATTCCATTCTCTTTTTTCTTACATGAATGGAATAAAAAACCAAACGTCTAATGCAACATTTATTTTCCTAAACTTAAGAAAAAAATAGATAATTGATGCTTAAAAAGGTGGCATACAATATTAGAATGAAAATGTAAAGAATGAAGCAAGAAAAACCAGCAAGCGACTTTTATAAGCATTATTTTGATACTCGACTAATTTGGTTTTTGTTTCAAGGAGCTTCCTTGCCATCTACCCCTGGTGCTCAAGTTTCCCTTGGGCCAAGACCAAATTCAACAGTTGCGGGTCTGCAAATTTTCTAACCTTCAAGAAACTCCCCCTCAACTTATTCAGATTTATAAATTTTGCTATCTTATTCTTTGTTCTGCCTTTACCATCTGTGGTTTATCCAGCTTCTCCAGTAGTAACAGTAGCGCCCCGACCGAGCATTATGGGATTTAGAATTCGCAATGTCGAAGTGAGTCTGAAGGTGAAAAGCCAATTGTGGTGTCTTCTGATGGCTACAATTTATTTCAGTGCTGACAAATGAAGCCTACTTAGCTGAACTACATGGCCTCATTTTCAAACTAGCGCTATTTGTTTCTACTATCTATTGAATATATGCTCTAGTTAATGAATTTTTTCTCATTAATTAACTTGCAGATATTTGATTCAATGCCAAAATACTTATGAAAAAATATATGATTATACTTGGCCATATCCAAGATATTATTATCGATTTCTTAATTTACATGATATAATCAATGGTTTTGTCTTAACAATATCCGATTACATAAGAGATACTTTAAATTTTGTGTTCATTGGGTTTTCATGTGTCTTTCATTTTTCGTTCTTGTATTCCCTTGACTGTCGTTTTCTACATTTTCTTTGATTCATCTTTTTCTTCTACTACACCTTTTGTTTTCTGCAGTGCATGTATTATAACTGATTGGTCATCCTTTTGATCTTCACTATATCTGGTTAATCTAAATATAAATTTGTATTTTTGTGTTTGTGTTTCTTCAAGTTGTTCAAGTAGTCATTTTGAATGTTTGGCTCTGATTAAATGCACTTTATTATTTTGTTTAATTATTTTAAATGAATTATCATGATTTATAAAAACAAAATAAATATTTTTAAATTTTAAAAATGGGATAATTTGTTACCTTTTGGATGAAATCCTTGACTGGTATCTAACTAACATTGTAGTAGTATCTTCAAGCAACGTTACTTTTGTAATATGCTCATTTTCTTGGACTGATAATGTCAAATGATATCTACAAAATATATTACTGTTAATATTATTATTGTTTAGGTTTTTTAATTGAACTCTATGTATTATTCATTATGATATCCTTAGAATTATATTGATTTTGATGTCCAAACACTTTGGGCAACTGTCTCCATTAGTTGTTTTGATTAAACTTTCATATAATTGTTGTATGTCTCGTACCACGATTTTGTTTTGTTTTCCACTTTTGATATCTTTTCTTAAAGTAGTAGAGAATATTCTGCAATTTATTAAGATAAGAAATTAAGATTTAATTTTATTTGTAATTTTAAATTTGGAGTCATGATGATTTGTACATAAAATTTTACTAATACTGATATTATTTTTATTTTAGTGTTATTTTGATTATGTTGTTACTTAGTTATTGATATTTGCCTAAATTTTAACGAAACAATTGAATTTTATGAAAAGTGTTTCTTGTGTTTTATTAATTGCTCAACGATGATCTTAGTTGAATTTTCGATTTGCTTGTCTATCTACATATTTATTTTCTCTTTGTTGTTATTTTTTTCGACTTGTTGATGAACATGTTTAATATCATTTTTTGTAATAAATTTAAATTGTTAGTTGCAATCAATTTTTAATAACTTTACTCAATTTCAATTTCGGAATTGAAAAAATTAATTGAAAATTTTTTTCTCTTTTTTTAATCATGTAAATTTATTTATGTATTTTTATGTAATAATGACTTCAATAAACGTTAGTGTCATCTAGTTAGTTGATAAATAAATTAAACAGTTTATGATGCTTTCATCTCTATTGTTTCATTGCGATAAGGATTTAGTAGCATTCTTGTTGTGGCTGATGATCGTAGTTGTGTGACAACTATAATTTTTATTTCATTAACGTATTTATATATTTTTTTGTAAATACGAAGTATGTAAAATATTTCATGGTTTTAATTATCATCTAGATAAAATGTTGATCTCGTGTTGAAAAATGCTATAGTTGCATTATTATTTTCTTTCATTTATAATAAACTTCCCATAAACTTAATGTTATTGTCTAGTCTGCACCATATATTTTATATTGAATTAATTATCAATTTTGAATATTTAATTCTTTTACGAAATTTACTGTATATTGAGGAGCACAATTTCTCTTCTAAAAACTTGTCTTTTTCCTTCACTCGAGAAACTACTTACGTGGTTGACCTTATTCAGAATTCAAATTATATCTGTTTATATAAATTTTAACTTTAGTTCCATATGATGCAAAACATTTAGAAAATGCTTAACAAATCTTTAGTTATTTTTCTCAATACTTAACAATACTTAACCTTGTTTTTCCTTCTGCAAATGATTTGAAATTAAATTTTCATATATATTCGTATGAATGACTAGTTCAACGTCTTCATTGACATTTTGGGTAATTTTTAGTTATTTTTCTCACATTTATTTCAAACATTTGATATCTTCTGAGCAATTGATTTTGGAATTTGTCGATGATGTGTGAAAATAGAAGACAATGTATCATTTGTCCCTACATATATATAAAACGTTCATTTATCATTATAATGTTTTCAATTTATGAATTCAATCGCATTACTTTTTTTTATCTATGTAAAGTTATGATTATTACCTTATCATCAGCTACTATGATTTTCGAATCAATTTTGAATTCTGTTTTGTCCAATATGATTTCTTTGTCAAAGTATTATTACTTGTATCTTTAAATCCTTTTGATTTTCTTTCAACAAACTTATTGATATATAATTGTCTTTTCCATTATTGTACACATTTGATTTTAAAAATAAATATTTAGATGATAATGAATTTGAAGTTGGTCTAAAAATTTTCAAACGGTTGAGATATTTATATAGTATATAGATATCTGATTATGCGGCATTAATGAACATCGATTTCCGTTTAGTTATCTGATTAGATATTGAGATTTTTTCTTCTTAAATGATTAAATTAAATTTAATGATTAATTAATATAAAAGTGTTACGTATTTTGTGTTAGTGAATTTGTATCGTTTGATACTTTTTTTTAAAACAAGATTTTTTACAATTTTTTAGTCAAATTTTATTTTACTATTATTAATGTTATTATTGTATTATCAATTTTGTAATTATTAGTTCATTATCTAATTAATTTAAGTGAGATTTATTGTATTTGTCAAAACATAACACTTTTATAAATAAAACACTATAAAAAGTTGTCAGATAATTGGTGGGTGTAAATTACATACATTATTAAAAACTTTATCAACAATATATATATATATATATATATATATTTAAAGGATACATGTTTTACTTATATTATCTAATCGAATGTTAAATATCAAAATTTATAACTTCCCAATAAAGCAGAACCATACACAAAATTATGAACGAATGATGTTAAATAGCAATATAGTTAGAACTAAATCAGAAATTAATTAATCTATTGGAAAAGAAAAAAAACATGTTTGTCCAAACACAGTCTAATTTCATTGCATCAAAGTTAAATTTAATAATTAATTAATGTAAAAGTGTTATGTATTTTGTTTAGTGAATTTGTATCGTTTGATACATTGTTTTTTTTTTTTACAAGATTTTATACATTTTTTTACTCAAATTTTATTTTTTATTATATTATTATTTTTTTATAAATTTTGTAATTATTGGTTCATTATCGAATTAATTTCAGTGACATTTATTTAATATAAAAGTGTTATGTATTTTGTTTAGTGAATTTGTATCGTTTAATAATTTTTTTTACAAGATTTTATACATATTTTTTACTCAAATTTTATTTTTATTTAAATTATTATTGTTATTATTGTTATTATCAATTTTGTAATTATTAATTCATTATCGAATTAATTTCAGTGACATTTATTTAATATAAAAGTGTTATGTTTTTGTTTAGTGAATTTGTATCGTTTGATACATTGTTTTTTTTACAAGATTTTATACATTTTTTTACTCAAATTTTATTTTTATTTAAATTATTTTTATTATTATTGTTATTATTTTTATTATCAATTTTTTAATTATTGGTTCATTATCGAATTAATTTCAGTGACATTTATTGTATTTGTCAAAACGTAACACTTATATAAATAAAATATTATAAAAAATTGTCAAACAATTAGTGGGTGTAAATTACATACAATATTAAAAACTTTATCAACGATTATATATATATATATATATATATATATTTAAGGGATACTTGTTTTACTTATATTATCTAATGGAATGTTAAATATCAATATTTATAACTTCCCAATAAAGCAGAACCATACAAAATTATGAACGAATGGTGTTAAAGAGCAATATAATTAGAACTAAATCAGAAATTAATTAATCTAACGGAAAAGAAAAAAACATGTTTGTCCAAACACAGTCTAATTTCATTGCATCTAAGTTAACATTGATATTTATATTGGATTTGACCGCTACAGTTTATTAACATTCAATGTATTTTCGTTATCATATACAAACTACAACTTTGCTCAATAGCCATTATAAACATGATCATGATGAATCTGACCAGGGTCATCTTTTTCGATCAAGGTTCATGTCCCGACCAAGGTTCATCTAGCTCGACCAGGGTTCGGGTCACCTGACCAGGGTCATCTCGCCTCGATCGACCTAGGTTTAGTTCACCTGACCAGGGGCCATATCGCTCGATCAAGATTCATCTTCCCCAACAATGGTTCAGGTCACCCGACCAGAGTTCATCTCCTCGACCAGGGTTCATCTCACCTATTCAAAAGGAAAGATTTCTAGATTGGGTTCTTTCCCACTTGGGCCGATCGCAAGGAGACGGGCCTGTCAGTATTGGTCACCATTCCTCGAAATCATTAGCTTGACAATCAATACCCTTGACAAGATCAGAATAGTATGGGTCGCCATGCCTACTGACAAAGGACAGGGTGTGGGCAGATGTCTAATAAAAAACAGTGTCCAGACACCATAATCGAGGTCATATTCTTTCCTATAATTACCCAGGTTTTCTCATTACTTTGTTACAGGAGATATTGCATTATATTGTATTTAATAAATTCTCTCTCTACCTAGTGAACCCAGTACTGACTTGAGCGCGGAGTGAACACATTGAAAACCCTTCCGACGCCCTACTGACATTTTATTGTTGAGTGTGTACAGATTTTCTGACCCGAGCTCACCCCATCAGGCCAAGCAAGACCCATCCCACCAGCCACCTGGGCTCATCTCATCAAGCCTGGTCATCCAGTCTCATCTCACCTTGCATGGCCAGGTCACCTCGGCTCATCCCATCAGATCAGACCAAGCCTATCCCACCAAGCCAGGTCAGTCCATCATGGCACATCTCACCAGGCCAGGTCAGGCCACCCAAGCTCATCCCATCAGGCCAAGCCAGACCCATCCTACAGGAAACTCGGGCTCATCTCACCATTCCAAACACCCAAGCTCATCTCATCATGCCAGGTCAGGCCCATCTTACAAAGCCAGACCACCCGAGCTCGTCCCATCAGGCTAGGCCAGACTCATCTCATCAAGTCAAAAATCTTCATATACAAAGTACACTTCTTTGCTCACTAGATTGTCGCTCAACTCACCTAATCTATCCGGACATCATCTTTAGCATCGTATAAGGAAAATCGATCTATAGACGTAGATACGATTTTCATTCAAATATAAGCCCAAAGAGATGAGGCCCGAACACCTTATTCTAAGCCTGAGACATGAGGCCCCGACACCTTATCTAAGCCTAGGAGAAATGAGGCTCCATCACCTTATTCTAAACCCAAGAGACATGAGCTCTGACACCTTATCTAAGCTCGGGAGGAATGAGCTCCCTACACCTTAGTGTAAGCCCGGGAGGCATGAGGCCCCAACATTTTATCTAAGCTCGGGAGACATTTGGCCCCAGAATCCTTCTAAGTTCGGGAGGCATGAGGTCCGGACACTTTATTAAACCTACGAGATATGAGGCCCCGACACGTTATCTAAGCCCGGGAGACATGAGACTCCGACATTTTTTTCAAAGCTCGGGATAAATGAGTAACTGACACCTTATCTAAGCCTGGGAGACATGAGGCTCTTGCTCCATATTCTAAGTCCGGGAGCCAGAGGCCCAAGTACAATATTAAAAACTTTATCAACAAATATATATTTTTAAGGGATACATGTTTTACTTATATTATCTAATCGAATATTAAATATCAAATTTTAAAACTTCCTAGTAAAGCATATCCGAACACAAAATTATAAACAAATGGTGTTAAAGAGCAATATAATTAGAACTAAATAAGAAATTAATTAATGTAATGGAAAAGAAAAGAAAATAAAATACATGTTTGTCCAAACAATGCCTAATTTCATTGCACCTAAGTTAACATTGATTTTTATATCGGATTTGATAGCTACAGTTTATTATCATTCAATGTATTTTCGTTAAATTTAATCGTATACAAACTACAACTTTGCTCAATAGCCATAATAAACATCATGATGATAATGATGAACCCGACCAGGTCTTCTCGCCTTACCAGGGTCGTCTTCTTTGACTAGGTTTAGGTCACCCGGTCAGGGTTCGTCTAGCCCGACCAGGGTTCAGGTCACCCGACTAGGGTCATCTCGTCCGCCAAAATTCATCTTTCATGGTTCATGTCACCCGACCAAAGTTCATCTCCCTCGACCAGGGTTCATCTCGTCCAACCAGGGTTCATCTCACTTAATCACAGGGAAAGATCTTTCGAGATCGGTTTCCTTCCCACTTGGGCTGATCGCAAGGAGACGTGCCCGCCAATATGGGTCACCATGCCTCGAAATCATTAGCTTGACAATTAATACCCTTGACAAGACCAGAACAGTATGGGCCGCAAAGCTTGCTGACAAAGGACAAGGTATGGGTATAGTCTAATAAGAAACAGTATTCAGACACCATAATCGATATATTCTCCCCTATAAATACCCAGATTTGCTCATTCATTTGTTTCATGAGTATTTCATTCAATAAATTCTCTCTACCTAGTGAACAATGTACTGACTTGAGTGTCGGGGTGACCACATTGGAAACCTTTCTGACGCCCTATGGACATTTTATTATTGTGTGTGTACATATCGTCTGACCCAAGCTCACCACATCAGGCCAAGCCAGACTCATCCCACCAGGCCACCCGAGCTCGTCTATCAGGCCGGTTATCCATGCTCATCTCACCTTGTCAGGCTAGGTCACCTCGGCTCATCCCATCAGATTAGACCAAGCCTATCCCACCAGGTCTGGTCAGGCCAACAAGGCTCATCATCACCAGTCCAAGCCAGGAAAGGTCACCCAAGCTCATCCAATCAGGCTAAGCAAGACCCATTGTGAGGCCCGGGCCGAAGAGGGCGGGGGGTGATCGCCGGTGCCATCAGTTGCACGGACAATGAGCGGCTCCTGGCAGGCTTCTAGGTGGAGGGAACATGAATGAACCGACCCACAGGGAATGAGAGGATTCCGAGACTGTTCAATGTAATGGACTGTACAGTTGAAGAGGGCTTAAAGATTTGATTTGTACTACTCATATCACGAAGGTGCATCTTCTTTTCGGTAGCTCATCACATAAGAACTCCAAAGTTAAGCGTGCTTGACTTGGGGCAATTTTGAGATGGGTGACCTCCTGGGAAGTTTCCCAGGATGCGTGTGAGTGAGGATATAAGCACGCTGAAAAGACTCGTTTTGATACAGTGAGGACAGTCGTCGAATCCGGGACGTTACAAGTTGGTATCAGAGCCGACCTCTCTTAGTACGGTGTGGTTCGGGGACGAACCAAGCGGAAGCTGGTGGGCATGTGAGGCCCGGGGCCGAAGAGGGCGGGGGGTGATCGCCGGTGCCATCAGTTGCACGGACAATGAGCGGCTCCTGGCAGGCTTCTAGGTGGAGGGAACATGATGAACCGACCCACACGGGAATGAGAGGGATTCCGAGACTGTTCAATGTAATGGACTTGGACTGTACAGTTGAAGAGGGCTTAAAAGATTTGATTTGTACTACTCATATCACGAAGGTGCATCTTCTTTTCGTAGCTCATCACATAAGAACTCCAAAGTTAAGCGTGCTTGACTTGGGGCAATTTTGAGATGGGTGACCTCCTGGGAAGTTTCCCAGGATGCGTGTGAGTGAGGACATAAGCACGCTGAAAAGACTCGTCTTGATACAGTGAGGACAGTCGTCGAATCCGGGACGTTACACCCATCCTACAGGACACTAGGGCTCATCTCACCACGAAAGACACCCGTGCATCACCCATCAGGCCAGGTCAATCTCATTCCACAAAGCCAGTCCACTCGGACTCGTCCTATCAAGCTAGGCCAGACTCATCTCACCAAGTCAAAAATCTTCACATGGAAAGTACACTTCTCTGCTCATTAGATTGCTTACCTAGCTTACCCAATCTACCCGGAAATCATCATCATCATCTTATGTGGGAAATCCGATCTATAGACATAGATACGATTTCATTGAAATATAAGCCCGGAGACATGAGGTCCCGACACCTTATTCTAAGCCTGGGAAAGATGAGGCCTGGACACTTTATCTAAACCCCGGAGAAATGAGGCCCCATTACCTTCTAATCCCAAGAGACACGAGTCCCCGACACCTTATCTAAGCCCGAGATCAATGAGGTCCTGACACCTTAGTCTAAGTCCGGGAGGCATGACCCTGACTTTTTATCTAAGCTCTGGAGACATGAGGGCCCAGAATATTTCTAAGTTTGAGAGGCATGAGATCCCGACACTTTATCTAAGCCTGAGATATATGATGCCCTGGCACGTTATCTAAGCCGAATGACATGAGGCTCCGACACTTTATTCTCAGCGCGAGAGACATGAGTCACAGCACCTTATCTAAGCCCGGGAGACATGAGGCTCCGGCACCATATTCTAAGCGCGGGAGCCATGAGGCCCGAGTACCTTACCGAAATCCGAGAGTAAAGAGGCTTCGACACCTTATTTTAAGCCCATGAGGCATGATGTTCCAACACTTTATCTAAGACCGAGATACATGAGGCCCCAACACTTTATCTCAGCTCGGGTGACATGAGACCCTAGGACCTTATTCTACGCCTTGGAGGCATGAGACCCGACATTTTATCTAAGCCCGGGGGACATGAAGCCCCGACACCTTAGCTTAAGCTCCGGAGGCATGAGGCTCCGACATTTTATCTAAGCCTGGGAGACATGAGGCCCCAACACATTATCTAAGCTTAGAAGAAGTAATGCCACGACACTTTATTTTAAGCCCGCGAGACATAAGGGCCCGACACTTTGTCTAAGCCCAGGAGACATGAGGCATCGTCACCTTATTAATAAAGCCCGAAAGGCATCAGGGCCATGTTACTTTTCAACTCTTAGAAAATTTTACAAAGTGTTGGGGCTAACTAGTCTTCGATCAGTGATCAAGATCGCCCTGCTAGACCGATTAACTAGCGAAAATTCAAGAAAGAGTCAATGGTCTTGTCTATATTGGAGAAGTCTTCCATGTCTACAGAGAGAAATTATTGAGCCATAAAATGAATATTTTCATAACTAACTGAACAAGTACAGTGGAGGGGCTAAGACCTAGAGTCGATCATCATCAAAGAAAGATCAATGGTCTTGTCTAGATTGGATAAGTCTTCCATGTCTGCAGAGAGAACATCATCCTCTTCAAATTGCTCTTTTTTATTTGTAAGAGTCGATCGTAAAACAAGAATTAACTATCTTCTCGACGGAGTCCAAGCATGACTAATCGGACAGTGAGTAACCCCAGTATTTAAAAAGATAGTAGTGATGCCATGAAAATGTCCGGGTCATCCTTGGACTCGAGTAAGAAGAAAGGAGCAAAGCATGATCAGATTCCAAGTTTCTCCCTAAAAACTGAGTAGATCACATCTAGAAGTTAGCCAGGATTCATGTCACTTGACCGGTCATCTTGCCTCACTAGGGTTCATCTTCTTCAACCAAGATTCAGATCACCCGATCAAGGTTCATATCGTCCGACCAGGGTTCATCTCGTCCGACCAAGGTTCATCTACCTCAGTCAGGGTTCAGGTCACCCGATCAGGGTTCATCTCATCTAAACAGGGTCCAGATCACCCGACTAGGGTCATCTCACCTGACTAGGGTTCATTTTGGCCAACCAAGGTTCAGGTCACCCGATCAGGGTCATCTCGCCCGAGCAGAGTTCATCTTCCTCGACCAAAGTTCATGTCACCCGATTAGGGTTCAGTCACCAGACCAGAGTCATCTCGCCTGACCAGGGTTCACCTCGCCCGACCAAGGTCATCACGCTCGACCAAGGTTCATCTTCCTCGACCAGGGTTTAGGTCACCCGACCAGAGCCTTGGTAGGTGGATTCGACAAGGGCTCTTCTCCACTTCTTACTTCCAATTCAAACTCATAAGCTTTCAAATCCGCAAACAAGTCATGTAGCTCCAATTTGTCCAGATCTTTTGAGACTCTCATAGCCATTGTTTTAACATCTCATTCCCTGGGTAAAGCTCTCATCACTTTGAGTGTCACTTCTCTATTGCCAAGTTCCTTTCCCAAAGCTGCTAGTTCATTTTCTAAGCTGCTGAATCAATCATCAATTCTTAGAGTTTCTCCAGCTTTCATCTTAAGATTTTCAAACTTTTACATTGCCACGGACAGCTTGTTTTCCTTTGTCTGTTCATTTCCTTCACAAATTTGGATGAGTTTCTCCCAGATCTCTTTTGCTGTAGGACATATTTTGATTTTGCTGAATGTATTCTTGTCAAGTGTTTTGTAAAGAATATCCTTAGCAACATTGTCTAGATTTTCTTTGTTCTTGTCCTCGCTTGTCCATTCATTTCTTTGCTTTTCAACCATTTGTGGTGCAACTTCAGTATCAGCAATAGCTATATTAGGCTTTAGATTTTTCAAGGGACCATCTGTGATGACAAACCACATATCATGTCTTGGGCTGCAAGATGGGCTTGCATCTTAATCTTCCAATCATCAAAATCCTCCTTTGATAACATAGGGACTTTGCTGAAATGTGTCATTTGTTGTAGATTTTCAGAACAAGAATAACCTGCTCTGATACCACTTGTTGGGGATCGATTTAGAGTTTAGAGGGGGATGAATAAACTCGTTCCTTTCTTTGACGTATTTGCAAAGGTGCTAGAATCTTGTTAGAGATTATAGCTTACTTTGTTCGAATATATTTCCAGCAGATCAAATAACTTGTGCGGAAACGATCTGATGGTTTGAAGTGAAAAAATAAAACAGTAGGCAGTAGACAATAGTTGTTTCTGGAAGTTCGAAGACAAAATCTTCTACGTCTCTCCTTCTTCTGTTTCCAGAAGGTATTACTAAAAGACTTTGTTTTTTACAATACAACTCTTGTACACACCCACTTCAATAGGACTTACCCTTCGCCTACTGAAATTCTTAGTTTCCAACACGATATAATGAATACAACAATGTCTGGAAAAGACTTTTCCATATTACAAACTCTTCTTTGTAAGAAGTAATAAGGTGAATATCTTGTGAAAGATAAAGAAACAGCAGCACAAGACGATCTCCGAGGATCAGATATCTGCTATAAAGGTGTGCTGCTTTTCTGTATATTGAGCTTGAAGATAAAGAGTAGTTCTTGATTCCTCAAAACAACGCTGGAATGATAGACAGAGAATGTGTTCCTTTTAATAATAATCGTTGTCGTCTATATTAGATTGATCCTTTAATATATCGAAACCTTGAATCCAACCTTATAAAAACGGCTTCTTTGACTCTGAGTGAATCAGCTTTATCACCGCAAAAGGGACATGCAGAAAGCTTAAGATAATCAGTTTTTGTTTTATACCAAAACTAGTAAGGCGTGTTAAATGTCTTCGTATAGCATTAAATGGTGCAATTAATACTCGTACTATCAGAGGTAACGGTAACATGAAGACTTGTAACGATCAAAGGAAAGACGTTTGTTCTGCTTTGATTTAGCTACGTTCTGCTTTTGCTACGTTAAGTTTAGCTAAGAAAAACTCGATAAATACTGCTTCTGTTTTAGCGATACGAGTGCTTCTGCTATTATATTTTTCTCTATTTTTACTATCAACACCTACTGGTTTTGACTCTTATCACCACAATTAAAGTAAGTCTAACAAACTGAAATCTTGTCCACAGAACAATTTAGTTGTTCTGCTGTCAGTTGAATTCAAAACCCTGCAAGCTGCTTAAAACAACAAAGTTAATGAGTCGAAAGAAGTGGCTACAATGTTAATTGCAGAGCCAAGAACCTTTTCTCTTCTCATGGCAAACGCATAAAATATTTAAGAGGATTTTTAAATCCATTTTAAATAACATTTTGAAACATATTTTAAAATATCATTTTTCAAATATCCTTCATAGAACAGCTAGCTCTGATACCAATTAAAGGATCGCTTGTTGGACACCGTGAGGTGCTTCAAAAAATATTCTCCAAGAGCTGCAATAGCTCGTGTTCTAAGAATGTGTACACCGATTAATTAAATCGAGTTTGGTTTTTTCAAACCAAGCGGAAGACACTCGAAATAATCATTCGTTAAGGAACACCGATATGTTTTGTATCCTGTGCATCTGAGTAACTGAAAACTACATGGGATCAGTTCTGGCTTATATCAGTTCAGTCTATGTAGAACTGAACTGATATCAGCTGAACTGATCAAATCAGTTAAGAGCAAAAACAAGCATTTAACAAAATAACACAAGATATGTTTATGGATGTTCGGATACATCAAGACTTTGATTAATTACAACAAGTGTAATAACCCACCCACTTAAGA